>NW_027362144.1:600000-865000 GCF_039654945.1 Dendrobates tinctorius | reverse complement strand
TTGTGTATCGCCCGTCAGTGTCACAGGACCGCGTCATGGTGGCATGTCACATGGTCCTGGACGTTCACCGTAGGAATGAGGCTGGGCATGTGCTGGTGTTTTTGGGCAGTGATGAGGTGAGACGATGCTGGATGTTGCATTTCGTGTAGCTGCAGAGCCGTTCTGTTACTGACTCATTGTTCTCTGCAGGAAGTTCTCCGCTGCTGCGCTACGCTTCTCACTGAGGCCGTGTCTCTGAGCCCCAGTCTCGGGTCTCTCTTGCCCATGTCTCTGATGGCCAGTGCCGGCAGTGGGATACAGTCAGTGTACGAGGCTGAATCCGGCAACAGCCGTCGAGTGTTCCTCTCCGGCTCACCAGCAGAACTTTCCTTCTCCCTCCCGGGAATTCGTTACGTCATCGATACAGGGCATGAGCTACAGTGTGTGAGTATGAGAGCTGAGGCGCCACATCTATACTGTGCAAAAGTGTTAGGCGGGTGTGAGAATCAACGCTGCAGAGTCAGAAGCATCACAAGAGACGCGGTACCAGATTATTGATGAACAAACTGACTGAAGAGGCATGTAAATCCCATCCGTATCTCGTGACCGCCCCTCACCTCCGTCATCAGTATCTGGTGACCGCCCGTCCCCTCCATCATCAGTATCTGGTGACCGCCCGTCCCCTCCATCATCAGTATCTGGTGACCGCCCGTCTCCTCCATCATCAGTATCTGGTGACCGCCCGTCACCTCCATCATCAGTATCTGGTGACCGCCCGTCACCTCCGTCATCAGTATCTGGTGACCGCCCGTCCCCTCCATCATCAGTATCTGGTGACCGCCCGTCCCCTCCATCATCAGTATCTGGTGACCGCCCGTCACCTCCATCATCAGTATCTGGTGACCGCCCGTCACCTCCATCATCAGTATCTGGTGACCGCCCGTCCCCTCCATCATCAGTATCTGGTGACCGCCCGTCACCTCCATCATCAGTATCTGGTGACCGCCCGTCACCTCCATCATCAGTATCTGGTGACCGCCCGTCACCTCCATCATCAGTATCTGGTGACCGCCCATCGCTTCTATCCGGTGTGATTGTGTCTCCAGCGGTCGGTGATTGTCTCTTTTATAGGTGGATGGTGGTCTGGCAGGAGGTGATTGTAGTGGGGGTGATTGGGTATGTGGTGGTCTGGTAGGAGGTGATTGTAGTGTGGGGGTGATTGGGTATATGGTGGTCTGGCAGGAGGTGACTGTAGTGTGGGGGTGATTGGGTATATGGTGGTCTGGTAGGAGGTGACTGTAGTGTGGGGGTGATTGGGTATATGGTGGTCTGGTAGGAGGTGATTGTAGTGGGGGTGATTGGGTATGTGGTGGTCTGGCAGGAGGTGACTGTAGTGTGGGGGTGATTGGGTATGTGGTGGTCTGGCAGGAGGTGACTGTAGTGTGGGGGTGATTGGGTATATGGTGGTCTGGCAGGAGGTGACTGTAGTGTGGGGGTGATTGGGTATATGGTGGTCTGGTAGGAGGTGATTGTAGTGGGGGTGATTGGGTATGTGGTGGTCTGGCAGGAGGTGACTGTAGTGTGGGGGTGATTGGGTATATGGTGGTCTGGCAGGAGGTGATTGTAGTGGGGGTGATTGGGTATGTGGTGGTCTGGTAGGAGGTGATTGTAGTGTGGGGGTGATTGGGTATATGGTGGTCTGGCAGGAGGTGATTGTAGTGTGGGGGTGATTGGGTATATGGTGGTCTGGTAGGAGGTGATTGTAGTGGGGGGTGATTGGGTATATGGTGGTCTGGCAGGAGGTGACTGTAGTGTGGGGGTGATTGGGTATGTGGTGGTCTGGTAGGAGGTGATTGTAGTGTGGGGGTGATTGGGTATGTGGTGGTCTGGTAGGAGGTGACTGTAGTGGGGGTGATTGGGTATGTGGTGGTCTGGTAGGAGGTGATTGTAGTGGGGGGTGATTGGGTATGTGGTGGTCTGGCAGGGGGTGATTGTAGTGTGGGGGTGATTGGGTATGTGGTGGTCTGGTAGGAGGTGATTGTAGTGTGGGGGTGATTGGGTATGTGGTGGTCTGGTAGGAGGTGACTGTAGTGGGGGGTGATTGGGTATGTGGTGGTCTGGCAGGGGGTGACTGTAGTGGGGGTGATTGGGTATGTGGTGGTCTGGCAGGAGGTGACTGTAGTGGGGGTGATTGGGTATGTGGTGGTCTGGTAGGAGGTGACTGTAGTGTGGGGGTGATTGGGTATGTGGTGGTCTGGTAGGAGGTGATTGTAGTGGGGGGTGATTGGGTATGTGGTGGTCTGGCAGGGGGTGACTGTAGTGGGGGTGATTGGTTATGTGGTGGTCTGGCAGGAGGTGACTGTAGTGGGGGTGATTGGGTATGTGGTGGTCTGGCAGGAGGTGATTGTAGTGGGGGTGATTGGGTATGTGGTGGTCTGGTAGGAGGTGACTGTAGTGGGGGGGTGATTGGGTATATGGTGGTCTGGCAGGAGGTGACTGTAGTGGGGGTGATTGGGTATGTGGTGGTCTGGCAGGAGGTGATTGTAGTGTGGGGGTGATTGGGTATGTGATGGTCTGGCAGGAGGTGATTGTAGTGTGGGGGTGATTGGGTATGTGGTGGTCTGGTAGGAGGTGACTGTAGTGTGGGGGTGATTGGGTATGTGGTGGTCTGGTAGGAGGTGATTGTAGTGGGGGTGATTGGGTATGTGGTGGTCTGGTAGGAGGTGACTGTAGTGTGGGGGTGATTGGGTATGTGGTGGTCTGGCAGGAGGTGACTGTAGTGGGGGTGATTGGGTATGTGGTGGTCTGGCAGGAGGTGATTGTAGTGGGGGTGATTGGGTATGTGGTGGTCTGGCAGGGGGTGACTGTAGTGGGGGTGATTGGGTATGTGGTGGTCTGGCAGGAGGTGATTGTAGTGGGGGTGATTGGGTATGTGGTGGTCTGGCAGGAGGTGATTGTAGTGGGGGTGATTGGGTATATGGTGGTCTGGCAGGAGGTGATTGTAGTGTGGGGGTGATTGGGTATGTGGTGGTCTGGCAGGAGGTGATTGTAGTGGGGGTGATTGGGTATGTGGTGGTCTGGCAGGAGGTGATTGTAGTGTGGGGGTGATTGGGTATGTGGTGGTCTGGCAGGAGGTGATTGTAGTGGGGGGTGATTGGGTATGTGGTGGTCTGGCAGGAGGTGATTGTAGTGGGGGTGATTGGGTATGTGGTGGTCTGGCAGGAGGTGATTGTAGTGGGGGGTGATTGGGTATGTGGTGGTCTGGCAGGAGGTGACTGTAGTGGGGGTGATTGGGTATGTGGTGGTCTGGCAGGAGGTGATTGTAGTGTGGGGGTGATTGGGTATGTGGTGGTCTGGCAGGAGGTGATTGTAGTGTGGGGGTGATTGGGTATGTGGTGGTCTGGCAGGAGGTGACTGTGACGGGGTATACGACCGAGCAAGAAGGGACAACAGGCCGAGGGACGATCCAACGAGATTTATTAAGGCAGGGAGCATACAACATCAAATATCCATAATGTCCTTGGAGTCCACAATAAGTCCACACAATGGAAACAAATCCGGGCACCTCACGATAGTCCTTGTGCCAGATGCGATAACAATAATCCTGGCAATAGTCCACAGGATTCCACACAATCCCACGGACGTCACGAGCTGGCCTCAACTCAGTTGGTGACTCCTTCCACATCCACACTCAAATCACAACTGATCTTAAAACAAGAATGTATTGTCAGGGCTCCTGGGATCAGCCCATCTGAAGGGGGGTAGGGGGTCACACCTACTATTGAATGGTTTGGTCCATCAGAAGATTCTAGAAATGTAAGGGCTCCACTGAGTCTACAGGATGTGTATTGTAGGTTATCTTCTGCTTAGGCATGGCTAACCAGACTCAGGGCTCCTCCTGCCTGGACAGTCCATCTGCATTTCGGTGTTGGCTGCCTCTTCTATACTGTATGGTAAAGTTATAGGGCTGCAGTGCCAGGCTCCATCGTAGTAAGCGTCCATTGTCCCCAGAGACTCGCGTCAGCCAGGTGAGGGGATTGTGATCAGTAACCACAGTGAATTCTCGTCCATACAGATACGGCCTTAGTTTCCTAAGGGCCCACACTACAGCCAGACATTCTTTTTCAACAGTTGCATAGGCCACTTCTCGGTCCAGCAGTTTCCGGCTGAGGTAGGCAATGGGGTGCTCGTCCCCAGCTGCATTCACCTGGCTGAGTACAGCCCCCAGTCCATAAGCAGAGGCGTCCGTCTGCACAATGAATCTCCTCTTGTAGTCTGGAGCAGCCAGAACAGGGTCGCAGACCAGAGCGTCCTTCAGCCGGTTAAAAGCCTCATCACAGGCTGGAGTCCAGATCACCAGCCGGGGCATCGTTTTCTTGGTCAGGTCGGTAAGAGGCTTGGCCACAGTGCTGAAATGCGAAACAAATTTTCGGTAATAACTGGCAGTGCCCAAAAAAGCCATAACTTGTTTCTTAGTTTGGGGTACAGGCCAGTCCCTAATAGCCTGGATTTTGGCAGGTTCAGGACGGAGCTTTCCTCCTCCTACTCTATGCCCTAGGTACTGGACTTCACCCATCCCCAATTGGCATTTATCGGGTCGAATGGTTAGGCCGGCTGCAAGAAGCAGGTCAACAATAATGGCTACTTGATTCAGATGTTCCTCCCATGTCTGGCTGAAGATGGCGATATCATCCAAGTAGGCACAAGCAAAGTCACCACATCCCCGGAGGATCTGGTCCACCATTCTCTGGAAGGTGGCCGGGGCATTCTTCATTCCAAAAGGCATGCTTAGAAATTCATACAGACCAAAGGGGGTTATAAAAGCGGACCGTTCTCTCCCCTCCTCCGTCAGAGGGATTTGCCAGTATCCCTTACTGAGATCTAAGGTAGTGACATATCGGGACCCAGCTAATCGGTCTAGAAGTTCGTCAATACGGGGCATTGGGTAAGGATCGCTGACGGTATGATCGTTTAGTCGTCGATAGTCCACACAAAATCGAGTACTCCCATCCTTCTTGGGTACTAACACCACAGGAGAGGCCCAAGGGCTATGGGAGGCCTGGATTACCCCAAGCTGTAACATCTCCTCCAGTTCGTGCTGCATGGTGTTTCGAACAGATTCAGGTACCTGGTAAGGAGCCTGTTGTATGGGACGGATGCCCTGAGTGTCCACATGATGTTGGGTGACGGTGGTTCGACCTGGTTGGGATGAGAAAGCAGCACGTCTCTGTTGAAGCACTCCCAGCATCTGGTTTTTCTGCAAGGAATCCAGGTGATCTCCCAGAGGAACCTGTTCCACAGTGGATGGGGCTCTCGCTGCTTCCACGAGATCAGGTAGGGACTCCTCATCCTCTTGACAGTCTTCTGAAGCTAGCCGACAGCTTGCTATCATTGGAAGGGTCCGGTCATGGTACTCCTTAATCATATTCACGTGGACAGTCTTTTGTCTTAGCCCCTGATCATCTAAAGCAAGAAGATAATTGGTATTTAGTTTTCTGAGAACCCGGAAGGGACCCTCCCATGTTGTCTGCAGTTTATTCTGCCGATGGGGAACAATCATTAAGACCTGTTGTCCTTCTACAAACTCCCGGTAGCGTGCCTTACGGTCATACCATGTCTTCTGTCTGGTTTGAGCCATACACACATGACTCTGGGCTAAACTAGCGAGTTGAGCCAGGGTTTCTCGCAGCTTTAGAACATGAGGGACAACAGGGGCCCCTGTATCTTCAACTTGCCCCTCCCAGTATTCCTTGAGCAGGGTTAAGGGTCCTCGGACCTTTCTTCCATAGAGTAGTTCAAAGGGGGAAAACCCGGTGGACTCCTGGGGAACTTCCCGATAGGCAAACAAGAGATGGGGTAGGTACTTCTCCCAGTTTGAATCTGTCAGTGAAGGCCCTCAGCATATTCTTCAGAGTGCCATTGAATCGTTCACAAAGTCCATTTGTTTTGGGATGATACGGGGTCGTGCGGATCGCTCGTACTCCACAGGTGCGCCACAGACACTGGACCAGCTCTGACATGAACTGGGAGCCTTGGTCCGACAAGATCTCACTGGGAAATCCTACTCTGGTGAAAATGGTAACCAGGGCTTCGGCCACCTTGGCTGCAGAAGTACTTGACAAGGCCACCGCTTCTGGATATCGGGTGGCATAGTCCACAACAGTGAGAATGTACTGCTTTCCAGATTTACTTGGTTTAGCCAGAGGTCCAATGATATCAACAGCTACTCTTTGAAAGGGTTCTTCTATTATAGGGAGCGGTTGCAGGGGTGCCTTTGGGTGATCTCCGGGTCGCCCTCTACGCTGACATATGTCGCAAGTTCGGCAGAAATGCGCCACTGCTTGGGAAATCCCAGGCCAATAGAAAGATTGAGTCAATCGCCTCTCGGTGCGGGTTTTGCCTTGATGGCCAGCAGTAGGAATATCATGAGCAAGGTGTAATAGGGGAATTCTGTATTTCTGAGGAACAATCAGCTGTTTGCTATAAGTCCAGGGCTTATCTAGGGAGTCAGCATTGGTAACCCGATACAGAAGTCCATTTTCTCTGATAATTCTTTCCCTGTTCTCCCCCAACTGCGCTATCTCAGCTCGAGCTCTAAAACTAGCTAGGGTGGGGTCAGTATCCACCTCTTGTCTAAACTGAACTTTATCCCAAGTAACACTCACATTGTCCCCACAAGAAGAATCACTCACCGGCTGTGACGGCAGTTCTGGTGGCCTCATTTCCATGGATGGATTGTACACGTCCACATTTGCTGCTCTCTTGGCTTGACTTCTGGTTACCGCACCGACAAAGTGGCAATGAAGATTTCCCACATCCTTTCCTAGAAGAACGTCTGCAGGGAGGCCGCTCATCACACCGACCACGCATTGTTTTGCCCCAAAGCCATAATCCAGGGTCACATTCGCTCTTGGAATATATCTCTGGGTACCTCCAGCCAATTCAATGGCAATTCCTGGTCCCTTTTGAATTGCTTCTGGTTGAATTACTCGGGGATCGGCTATGGTGAGAAAAGCCCCAGTTTCACGGAAGCCAACAACTTTTTGGCCATCCAGCACGACCTCCTGTAGATGTTTGTGCTGAAGATCAGAAGAACAGGTGACTGGGGCTCGCACCCCATAGACTCCGGGTAGGGGAGCCAGGATATCAGTCACTTGGCAGCTCTTCTCCTGGTGAAGGTGTCTGTAGATAATGAACAGGCAAAGGCGGTCTGTAGCTGTCCTGCCTCCGAACACCTGGACATTGGAATTGCAGATGCCCGGGCTGCCCACATCTGTAACATCTGCGCTCTGGGATTCTTCCTCCACATCGTAGTCCCGAAGGTGGAGCAGGAGTAATGCGAGGCACAGTCACACGAAGGTCACCATGAGTTGATGGTCTAGTGGGATGGTGAATATTGGAGGCCGAAGGACCAGGGGTAGTTTTTTTTTTTTTTTTTTCTCACTGAGTAGTAGTTTTTTCCACTGAGGCTTGATGGTGAGAGCCTCATCAGCTAGAGCTGCAGCTTCCTCCACAGTGGCTGGTCTCCTTTCACGCACCCATTCCCGGATCTCAGCGGGGCACTTGAAGTAAAACTGCTCTTTTAGGATGACTTGGAGGAAGGTCTCGCAAGTTAAGGCCTCCTCTCCCTCCAGCCAGCGATAACATATTTGTTTGAGTCTGTGGGCATACATCTTGAAGGACACTTCCTCATCACAGGCTAAAGTATGGAACTGGGTCCTGTAAGTGTCTGGAGTCACAGCATAATGTTCTAGAATAGTCTGTTTAATCTCCGCATACTCACAGTTCCACCGAGGGTCCATAGCTCTATAGGCTGCGGCAGCTCCACCCTCTAAGAGCCCCATCAGATGTCGGACTCGCTCCCTTTCCAGGACTTCCATTAATCGACACTGATGCTCAAAGTCCTGGAAGAAGCCCTCAATGTCACCTGAAGCCTCATTAAACGTCTTGAAGTCTTTGCGGGACACTCTGGGGAGTTCCCTCGTTGGTGCTGGGGTTACAGTCTGTCTGGAGCTTCTAGCTGCTTCCACAGTGAGCTGCCTCTCCAGCAATGCCCTCTCTTGAGCACTACGAATGGCCTCCCTCTTATCTTCTATGGTAGCATCTTCTCCCAGCAATGCCATCTGCCTCTCCAGCAATGCCCTCTCCTTAGCTCCGCGCATGACCTCCCTCTTATCTTCTATGATAGCCTCTTCTCCCAGCAATGCCAACTCCTCGTACCACACAACCCACTGACTTTTTTGGGTATTTACCTCCGGCTGCAGTCTTTCCTCCATTTGCTGTGGGGATCCTTCCTCAGCGTCATCTTGCAGGCGAACTCCTTCCAAAGCCTCAATCAGCTGCTCCTTGGAGAGTCCCTTGTAGCTGACTCCCAGTTCACGGACCTTTTGATTGTAGGTTCACCGCAGTCCAGTTCTTGTACTCTGCGGTGATGGTTCCAGATGTTGATGGGCCGTTGTCCTCCATTCCTTCTGCTCTGATCCCAGCGCTGCCAACCAGTTTGTGACGGGGTATACGACAAAGCAAGAAGGGACAACAGGCCGAGGGACGATCCAACGAGATTTATTAAGGCAGGGAGCATACAACATCAAATATCCATAATGTCCTTGGAGTCCATGAGAAGTCCACAATAAGTCCACACGATGGAAACAAATCCGGGCACCTCACGATAGTCCTTGTGCCAGATGCGATAACAATAATCCTGGCAATAGTCCACAGGATTCCACACCATCCCACGGACATCACGAGCTGGCCTCAACTCAGTTTGTGACTCCTTCCACCTCCGTACTCAAATCACAACTGATCTTAAAAGAAGAATGTATTGTCAGGGCTCCTGGGATCAGCCCATCTGAAGGGGGGTAGGGGTCACACCTACTATTGAATGGTTTGGTCCATCAGAAGATTCTAGAAATGTAAGGGCTCCACTGAGTCTACAGGATGTGTATTGTAGGTTATCTTCTGCTTAGGAAAACAATAGCCACAGTTCCACTAGCTGTTGACACAAGCCTAAATTAGATTATGGTCCAGGTACATCACAAGACATTGCAAAGTATTGGGGGAAGGAGACATGGTTAATTTACAGCAAATACAACCAGAGAAAAGTTAAATGACATATTATACAAACTACAGGACAGGGCAAGACTACAAATCATGACAGTGACTGTAGTGGGGGTGATTGGTTATGTGGTGGTCTGGCAGGAGGTGACTGTAGTGGGGGTGATTGGGTATGTGGTGGTCTGGTAGGAGGTGATTGTAGTGGGGGTGATTGGGTATGTGGTGGTCTGGCAGGAGGTGATTGTAGTGGGGGTGATTGGGTATGTGGTGGTCTGGTAGGAGGTGATTGTAGTGGGGGTGATTGGGTATGTGGTGGTCTGGCAGGAGGTGATTGTAGTGGGGGTGATTGGGTATGTGGTGGTCTGGTAGGAGGTGATTGTAGTGGGGGTGACTGGGTATGTGGTGGTCTGGCAGGAGGTGATTGTAGTGTGGGGGTGATTGGGTATGTGGTGGTCTGGCAGGGGGTGATTGTAGTGGGGGTGATTGGTTATGTGGTGGTCTGGCAGGAGGTGATTGTAGTGTGGGGGTGATTGGTTATGTGGTGGTCTGGCAGGAGGTGATTGTAGTGTGGGGGTGATTGGGTATGTGGTGGTCTGGCAGGAGGTGATTGTAGTGGGGGTGATTGGGTATGTGGTGGTCTGGCAGGAGGTGATTGTAGTGGGGGTGATTGGGTATGTGGTGGTCTGGTAGGAGGTGATTGTAGTGGGGGTGATTGGGTATGTGGTGGTCTGGCAGGAGGTGATTGTAGTGTGGGGGTGATTGGGTATGTGGTGGTCTGGCAGGAGGTGATTGTAGTGGGGGTGATTGGGTATGTGGTGGTCTGGCAGGAGGTGATTGTAGTGGGGGTGATTGGGTATGTGGTGGTCTGGCAGGAGGTGATTGTAGTGTGGGGGTGATTGGGTATGTGGTGGTCTGGCAGGAGGTGATTGTAGTGGGGGTGATTGGGTATGTGGTGGTCTGGCAGGAGGTGATTGTAGTGTGGGGGTGATTGGGTATGTGGTGGTCTGGCAGGAGGTGACTGTAGTGGGGGGTGATTGGGTATGTGGTGGTCTGGCAGGAGGTGACTGTAGTGTGGGGGTGATTGGGTATGTGGTGGTCTGGCAGGGGGTGATTGTAGTGGGGGTGATTGGGTATGTGGTGGTCTGGCAGGAGGTGACTGTAGTGGGGGGTGATTGGGTATGTGGTGGTCTGGCAGGAGGTGATTGTAGTGTGGGGGTGATTGGGTATGTGGTGGTCTGGCAGGAGGTGACTGTAGTGGGGGTGATTGGGTATGTGGTGGTCTGGCAGGAGGTGACTGTAGTGTGGGGGTGATTGGGTATGTGGTGGTCTGGCAGGAGGTGACTGTAGTGTGGGGGTGATTGGGTATGTGGTGGTCTGGCAGGGGGTGATTGTAGTGTGGGGGTGATTGGGTATGTGGTGGTCTGGCAGGAGGTGATTGTAGTGGGGGTGATTGGGTATGTGGTGGTCTGGCAGGAGGTGATTGTAGTGGGGGTGATTGGGTATGTGGTGGTCTGGCAGGAGGTGATTGTAGTGGGGGTGATTGGGTATGTGGTGGTCTGGCAGGAGGTGATTGTAGTGGGGGTGATTGGGTATGTGGTGGTCTGGCAGGAGGTGATTGTAGTGTGGGGGTGATTGGGTATGTGGTGGTCTGGCAGGAGGTGATTGTAGTGGGGGTGATTGGTTATGTGGTGGTCTGGCAGGAGGTGATTGTAGTGGGGGTGATTGGGTATGTGGTGGTCTGGTAGGAGGTGATTGTAGTGGGGGTGATTGGGTATGTGGTGGTCTGGTAGGAGGTGATTGTAGTGGGGGTGATTGGGTATGTGGTGGTCTGGCAGGAGGTGATTGTAGTGGGGGTGATTGGGTATGTGGTGGTCTGGTAGGAGGTGATTGTAGTGGGGGTGATTGGGTATGTGGTGGTCTGGCAGGAGGTGATTGTAGTGGGGGTGATTGGGTATGTGGTGGTCTGGCAGGAGGTGATTGTAGTGGGGGTGATTGGGTATGTGGTGGTCTGGCAGGAGGTGATTGTAGTGGGGGTGATTGGGTATGTGGTGGTCTGGCAGGAGGTGATTGTAGTGGGGGTGATTGGGTATGTGGTGGTCTGGCAGGAGGTGATTGTAGTGGGGGTGATTGGGTATGTGGTGGTCTGGTAGGAGGTGATTGTAGTGGGGGTGATTGGGTATGTGGTGGTCTGGTAGGAGGTGATTGTAGTGGGGGTGATTGGGTATGTGGTGGTCTGGCAGGAGGTGATTGTAGTGGGGGTGATTGGGTATGTGGTGGTCTGGTAGGAGGTGATTGTAGTGGGGGTGATTGGGTATGTGGTGGTCTGGCAGGAGGTGATTGTAGTGTGGGGGTGATTGGGTATGTGGTGGTCTGGCAGGAGGTGATTGTAGTGGGGGTGATTGGTTATGTGGTGGTCTGGCAGGAGGTGATTGTAGTGTGGGGGTGATTGGGTATGTGGTGGTCTGGCAGGAGGTGATTGTAGTGGGGGTGATTGGGTATGTGGTGGTCTGGCAGGAGGTGATTGTAGTGGGGGTGATTGGGTATGTGGTGGTCTGGTAGGAGGTGATTGTAGTGGGGGTGATTGGGTATGTGGTGGTCTGGCAGGAGGTGATTGTAGTGTGGGGGTGATTGGGTATGTGGTGGTCTGGCAGGGGGTGATTGTAGTGGGGGTGATTGGTTATCTTGTGGTCTGGCAGGAGGTGATTGTAGTGTGGGGGTGATTCGGTATGTGGTGGTCTGGCAGGAGGTGACTGTAGTGTGGGGGTGATTGGGTATGTGGTGGTCTGGCAGGAGGTGACTGTAGTGTGGGGGTGATTGGGTATGTGGTGGTCTGGCAGGAGGTGATTGTAGTGTGGGGGTGATTGGGTATGTGGTGGTGTGGCAGGAGGTGACTGTAGTGTGGGGGTGATTGGGTATGTGGTGGTCTGGCAGGGGGTGATTGTAGTGGGGGTGATTGGGTATGTGGTGGTCTGGCAGGAGGTGACTGTAGTGTGGGGGTGATTGGGTATGTGGTGGTCTGGCAGGAGGTGATTGTAGTGTGGGGGTGATTGGGTATGTGGTGGTCTGGCAGGAGGTGACTGTAGTGGGGGGTGATTGGGTATGTGGTGGTCTGGCAGGAGGTGACTGTAGTGTGGGGGTGATTGGGTATGTGGTGGTCTGGCAGGGGGTGATTGTAGTGGGGGTGATTGGGTATGTGGTGGTCTGGCAGGAGGTGACTGTAGTGGGGGGTGATTGGGTATGTGGTGGTCTGGCAGGAGGTGATTGTAGTGTGGGGGTGATTGGGTATGTGGTGGTGTGGCAGGAGGTGACTGTAGTGTGGGGGTGATTGGGTATGTGGTGGTCTGGCAGGGGGTGATTGTAGTGGGGGTGATTGGGTATGTGGTGGTCTGGCAGGAGGTGACTGTAGTGTGGGGGTGATTGGGTATGTGGTGGTCTGGCAGGAGGTGATTGTAGTGTGGGGGTGATTGGGTATGTGGTGGTCTGGCAGGGGGTGACTGTAGTGTGGGGGTGATTGGGTATGTGGTGGTCTGGCAGGGGGTGACTGTAGTGGGGGGTGATTGGGTATGTGGTGGTCTGGCAGGAGGTGACTGTAGTGTGGGGGTGATTGGGTATGTGGTGGTCTGGCAGGAGGTGATTGTAGTGTGGGGGTGATTGGGTATGTGGTGGTCTGGCAGGGGGTGACTGTAGTGGGGGTGATTGGGTATGTGGTGGTCTGGCAGGAGGTGACTGTAGTGGGGGTGATTGGGTATGTGGTGGTCTGGCAGGAGGTGATTGGGTATGTGGTGGTCTGGCAGGGGGTGACTGTAGTGGGGGTGATTGGGTATGTGGTGGTCTGGCAGGAGGTGACTGTAGTGGGGGTGATTGGGTATGTGGTGGTCTGGCAGGGGGTGATTGGGTATGTGGTGGTCTGGCAGAGGGTGAGTATAGTGTGCGGTGGGATTGTAGCTCTGACTTGGTATAGTTGGCGGAGGTGTAGCAGAATGATGTGCGGTTGTCTGGTGGGTGGTGATCATTTCTCTGATGGGTGGGATGTCATCTGCATGTTGTGGTAATTGAAGTGTGGTGGTCTCTCTGGGTTGGGGTGGGTCGTGTTCTTTCTGTCTGGGTACAGCTGTCAGGTGCTAGGTAGATGATGGTTGAATTACTCTGTGGTCTCTTATGCAGGTTTACAATCCTCGGATTCGAGTAGATTCTTGGGTCCTCCGTGTGATCAGTAAAAGTCGAGCGGAGGTCCGCAGGATGAGAGCCAAGGCTGCTGATGGTGAGTCATGTAGCTGACCGCTCTGGCGGGCATGAAGGGCGATAAGCTGAGTGTCTAGATAATCGGTGATTGGGAAGGGGAGTCCTGTGGTTCCAGTATCTAATGGGTTTTGTCTGGACCAGAACCCCCTTGTTTTGGGTTTATTCCTCTCTGTTTTGACAGTTTCCTTTCTCTGATATCTTTGTGTCTCAGGGATTTGTTATCGGTTGTACCCTGAAATCACCTTTGGGACACAGATGCCGGACATATCTCCTCCTCGAATTCTGCAGGAGAACCTGAGTCGCATGGTCCTTCTACTGAAGAGACTAGACATCGCTGACCTTGGACAGTGCCTCTTCTTGGATCAACCAGGTAAAGAGATTCAGGCATGTGCGCCCGCTGTAGGCAGTAATGGTATAGTCATTCTTCTGATATCGACAGTGATTGGTCTGTGTTCAGCCCCAATCCCAAGAGTCCAGACCCCCATCATCAGGAATGGTCCACTATTTTGCCGATCACCTGACACCCCTTTTGTACTGCCTACTCCCTTTTTGTTTTAGCCCCGGAGACCCTCATGCAATCCCTGGAAGATCTGGACTACCTGGCTGCCCTTGATGATGATGGGAATCTGTCTGAGGTCGGCATTGTCATGTCGGAGTTTCCGCTCGATCCTCAGATCTCAAAATCTCTTCTTGCAGCTTGCGAGTTCCAGTGTGTCAGTGAGATGCTCACATTGGCTGCAATGCTCACCGGTACAGTAATCTGATAGATGGGGGGGTTGTGGGTGGGTGGGATAGTGAACAGTGTATTGGGTGTTTGTAGAGTGAGTGTGTGAGTAGAAGATGTCGGATAGGGGTTGTGTAGAGTGCGTGTGTGGCAATGTACAGCGTGTGTGATGGGTGGTTGTAGAGTGCTTGTGTTTGTGGGGTAGTTTTAGAAAGTCTGTGTTTACGGGAAGGTTGTAGAGAGCATATGGGGAAAAGCATTTTAGAGAGAGCAT
Organism: Dendrobates tinctorius; assembly: GCF_039654945.1. Lineage (NCBI taxonomy): Eukaryota > Metazoa > Chordata > Amphibia > Anura > Dendrobatidae > Dendrobates > Dendrobates tinctorius. Next base: position 850,727 of record NW_027362144.1, on the reverse strand, counting down.
GTGTGGGGGGGTTGTAGAGAGAGTGGGGGGGTTCTAGAAGAGAGCATGTGTGTGGCGGGATCTAGAAGAGAGCATGTGTGTGGCGGGATCTAGAAGAGAGCATGTGTGTGGTGGGTTCTAGAAGAGAGCATGTGTGTGGTGGGTTCTAGAAGGGCATTTTTGGTGCGGTTGTAGAAAACAGCACTTGTGCGAAGGGTTGTAGAAGAGAGCATTTGTTGGGGGTTGTGAAAGAGAGCCTGTGTTGGAGGTTGTAGTAGAGAGAATTTGTGTGAGAGGGTTGTAGAAGAGAGCATTTGTGTGGGGGGGTTGTAGAGGAGCTTGTGTGGTGTAGTTGTAGAAGAGAGAGCTTGTGGGGGGTTGTAGAAGAGCCTGTGTGTGGGATGGATCGTAGGATGGCGTCTGTGGGAGATTGTAGGAGAGCTTGTGTTGGGGGGGTTTGTAGAAGAGTGTGTTGGGGGCTGTAGAGAGCGTGTGTATTTGTTGAGGGGGCTGTAGAGAGCGTGTGTGTTTGGGGGCTGTAGAGAGCGTGTGTGTTTGGGGGCTGTAGAGAGCGTGTGTGTTTGGGGGCTGTAGAGAGCGTGTGTGTGTTGGCTGTAGAGAGCGTGTGTGTGTTGGGGGCTGTAGAGAGCGTGTGTGTGTTGGGGGCTGTAGAGAGCATGTATTTGTTGGGGGGCTGTAGAGTGTTGGGGGTTGTAGAGAGCGTGTGTGTGTTGGGGGTTGTAGAGAGCGTGTGTGTGTTGGGGGCTGTAGAGAGCGTGTATTTGGGGGCTGTAGAGAGCGTGTGTTGGGGGGCTGTGGAGAGCGTGTGTGTGTTGGGGGCTATAGAGAGTGTGTGAGGGGCTGTAGGGCCGTGCAGAGCATGTATTTGTTGGGGGGCTGTAGAGAGCGTGTATTTGTTGGCTGTAGAGAGTGTGCGTGTGTTGGGGGGCTGTGGAGAGCGTGTGTTGGGGGCTGTAGAGAGCATGTGTGTTGGGGGGGCTGTAGAGAGCTTGTGTGTTGGGGGGCTGTAGAGCATGTGTGTTGGGGGCTGTGGAGAGCGTGTATTTGAGGGGCTGTAGAGAGCTTGTGTGTTGGGGGGGCTGTAGAGAGCGTGTGTGTTGGGGACTGTAGAGAGCGTGTGTGTTGGGGGCTGTAGAGAGCGTGTGTGTTGGGGGGGCTGTAGAGAGCTTGTGTGTTGGGGGGGCTGTAGAGAGCGCGTGTGTGTTGGGGGGGCTGTAGAGAGCGCGTGTGTTGGGGGGGCTGTAGAGAGCGCGTGTGTGTTGGGGGGCTGTAGAGAGAGGGTGTGTGTTTGTTGGGGGGCTGTAGAAAGTGTGTTGAGCTGCCATAGTGTACGGGAACCATTTGAAGGGGATTGGTGTAGATCTATGGGCGTGTCAGTGAGGGAGGGGTTATACTGGGTGGGAGTGGTTTTGTGGATAAGTGGGATGGGGTTATATCCAGGCGGTTTTAGCACGGGGATGATGGGAGGGGTTACAGAGTGGGAGGAGTCATATGGTGTACAGATGTGGGATTACTTGGATTGACTTGCGGGGACTGCGGACATGATGGGCATCATGGTATGAGAGAGTTGGGTGGTACACTTCTCTGCTTTTTATCCCACCTTTTGTCTCCATTTCTGCCCCAGTTTCCCCCAGCTGTTATCTGCCCCCTCCCCACAATGCATCTGTGCTGACTTCTCGCCGTGATCTGCAGCGACCTGAAGGTGATCACATGACGCTGATCGCGGTCTATAACCACTACAAAGAGCGTGAGTGCCCTCATGATGTCATAGTCTTTAAGGTTGAAGGCAGAGCCGAGTCCATCGAGCTCAGCCTATAGCCGCACATGTTGATCCAGAGGAGAATCTCTGCATATATTGGAGCTGTCATTCTCCTTACTGACGGTCTCCACTGACAGATGGGTCTGCCTGTTATTATATGCCTCTTATTATGTGCCTATACTTGAGCAGAGGCCCCTCTTGTGCTCACAGATGGCGACGATGGCTGCACCGATGCTGCCCTTTGCCTTGACTCTTTGCACCAAGCTGACCTACTGCGGGCAGAACTTCTGGACCTGATGCAGAGGATTGAACTCCCGGTCTCGGCCCCTGCGTTCCCTGATGAGGACTGTATTCTGAATGTCACCAGGGCCCTGCTGTCCGGAGGTTTCTTGAAGGTGAAACTTTGCTTAGTATCTCTTTTATTGTCCTCAAGGAGAAGTCTTGAAGTAGGCCTATCATTAACTCCTGTGTTTCCACCAGGTCGCTCGGGATGTGGACGGACAGGGAAACTATGTGATGCTGTCTCACAAACACGTGGCCACCCTGCACCCCTCATCTGTATATCATGGCCGGAGCCCCCCACCAGCATGGGTCTTGTACCATGACTTCAGCATCTCTCAGGACAACTGCATCAGTGTAGCCACAGAAGTACTCCCTGAGATGTGAGTGCCACAGAATTCCTCTGTCCGTAAATGAGGTCTAGTCTCCTCATCTTCTCCTCCACCCTCTTATTACCAAAATCTCGGTTTCATTGGCCATTTGTCCTGGAGGGTCGTTCATTGAGCTCCTTGTGGACTGATACTGTATTATATGCTCCTCCCTCTACAACTGTCCCTCCCATGAGCAGCTGACTAAGCCTGACCTGTTTATCCTCCAGACAGCGTTCATTATCTAGAGGTTTGTGACCCCTTCCCCAATCCTTCTCCTTACTATTAGCTACATTTTGACTGAAATAGTACAGAGGAAAAACAATGGGGTCTGCGCCCCGCTGGGATGCAGGGATGGACGCTGATGTCTGCAGTGTGAGAGCTCCTTCATGTCATGTATGAATATGGACCCACATCTTTCTTTTTTTCTTGCAGGATGGTGGAATTTGCTCCACAGTATTACTTGAGTAATCTCCCACGAAGCGAGAGCCGTGATCTATTGATGGATCTGCGAGATCAACTGCAAGACCACACCCTGTTTACTGCACAGAGAGAGCAAAAGGAGGAGGACAAGGAATCATGCTGCTTGCAATGAGGAGGAGGAGGAGAAGGAATTGTGCTGGCTGCAGTGAGAAGGAGGAGATGGGATTGAAGACCTTGTCTGTATTGACAAGATGAATGAGGAGGAGAAGACCTCATTCTGTGTGCAGTAACGAGGTGGATGAGGAGGAAAAGACCTAGTTCTGTGTGCAATGATGAGATCAATGAGAAGTAGAAGACCTCGGAGATGGATGACGAGGAGAAGACCTCGTTCTCTGTGCAGTAATGAGATGGATGAGGAGGAGAAGACCTCGGAGATGGATGAGGAGGAGAAGACCTCGGAGATGGATGAGGAGGAGAAGACCTCGGAGATGGATGAGGAGGAGAAGACCTCGGAGATGGATGAGGAGGAGAAGACCTCGGAGATGGATGAGGAGGAGAAGACCTCGGAGATGGATGAGGAGGAGAAGACCTCGGAGATGGATGAGGAGGAGAAGACCTCGGAGATGGATGAGGAGGAGAAGACCTCGTTCTATGTGCAGTGATGAGATGGATGAGGAGAAGAACTCGTTCTGTGTGCATTGATGAGACATTTGAGGAGGAGGAGAAGACCTCATTCTGTCTGCAGTGATGAGATGGATGAGAAGTAGAAGACCTCAGAGATAGATGAGAAGGAGACCTCGTTCTATGTGCAGTGATCAGATGGATAAGGAGAAGACTTCGTTCTGTGTGAAGTGATAGAACTAGGTCTTCTCCTCATCCATATCACTTCACACAGAACGAGGTCTTCTCCTCCTTATCCTTCTCATCACTGCACACAGAATGAGGTCTTCTACTTCTCATCCATCTCATCACTGCACACAGAACAAGGTCTTATCATCCATCTCATCACTGCACACAGAACAAGGTCGTCTCCTCATCCATCTCATCACTGCACACAGAACAAGGTCTTCTCCTCATCCATCTCATCACTGCAGAAAGGACAAGGTCTTCTCCTCATCCATGTCATCAATGCATACAGAACGAGGTCTTCTCTTCATCCATATCACTTCACACAGAACAAGGTCTTCTCCTCCTCATCCATCACATCACTGCACATAGAACAAGGTCTTCTTCTCCTCATCCATCACATCACTGCACACAGAACGAGGTCTCCCCTCCTCATCCATCTCATCACTGCACGTAGAACGAGGTCGTCTTCTCATCCATATGTGCAGTGAAGACCTCCTTCTGTGTGCATTGACAAGATGGATGAGGAGAACAACTCGTTCTGTGTGCAGTGATGAGATGGATAAGGAGAAGAACTTGTTCTATGTGCAGTGATGAGATGGATGACGTGGTGAAAACCTTGTTCTTTCTGCAGTGATGAGATGGATGAGGAGAAGACCTTGTTCTGTGTGCGGTGATGAGATGGATGAGGAAAAGACTTCATTCTGTATGCAGTGTTGAGATGGATTAGGAGGAGCAGACCTTGTTCTGTGTGGATTCACGAGATGGATGAGGGAGGAGAAGACCTCATTCTGTGTGCAGTGATGAGATGGATGAGGAGAAGATTTCATTCTGGTTGAATTGACTAGAAGGATGAGGAGAAGACTCATTCTGTGTGCAGTGATAAGATGGATGAGGAGAAAACCTTGTTCTTTGTGATGATATGGATGAGGAGGAGAAGACCTCGGAGATGGATGAGGAGGAGCAGACCTTGTCCTGTGTGCAGTGATGACATGGATGAGGAGGAGAAGACCTTGTCCTTTGTGCAGTGATGACATGGATGAGGAGGAGAAGACCTTGTTCTGTGTGCAGTGATGAGATGGATGAGGAGGAGACTTCGTTCTCTGTTCATTGACGAGATGGATGGATGAGGGAGGAGGAGAAGACCTCTTTCTGTGTGCAGTGATGAGTTGGATGAGGAGAATACTTCATTCTGTGTGCATTGGCTAGGAGGAGAAGACCTCGTTCTGTGTGCAGTAATAAGATGGATGAGGAGGAGAAAACCTTGTTCTTTGTGAATAATGATAATATTTATATAGCGCCAACATATTCCGCAGCGCTTTACAGTTTAACAGTTCATACGCAAGTCAGAAGTAACAACGTTAACAATACAATAAAGCACAATCAGCCACCCCTGCTGGTGAGAGCTTACACTCTACAGTGAGGTGGGGGAGATAGAGGACAGGGGTGTTATATACAATGGTGTATTTACAATGATGGTCCAGCCATCCTGAGGGAGTGAGGGATGGATGGGGATAGTGAATGGGCTACACACGCACACTTACACAGAGAATGACTGTGATTAGTGAACGTGATAGGCCGCTCTGAATAAATGTGTTTTGATGGAGCGCCTGAAACTATGCAAATTGTGGATAGTCCTAATTTCTTGGAGTAGAGCATTCCAGAGGATTGGCGCAGCGCGCAAGAAATCTTGGAGTGTGCAGTGATGAGATGGATGAGTAGGAAGCGGACCTTGTTCTGTGTGCAGTGATGAGGTGGATGAGGAGGAGAAGACCTTGTTCTGTGTGCAGTGATGAGATGGATGAGTAGGAAGCAGACCTTGTTCTGTGTGCAGTGACAAGATGGATGAGGAGGAGAAGACCTTGTTCTGTGTGCAGTGACGAGATGGATGAGGAGGAGAAGACCTTGTTCTGTGTGCAGTGACGAGATGGATGAGGAGGAGAAGACCTTGTTCAGTGTGCAGTGACGAGATGGATGAGGAGGAGAAGACCTTGTTCTGTGTGCAGTGACAAGATGGATGAGAAGACCTTGTTCTGTGTGCAGTGATGAGATGGATGAGTAGGAAGCAGACCTTGTTCTGTGTGCAGTGATGAGATGGATGAGGAGAAGACCTTGTTCTGTGTGCAGTGATGAGATGGATGAGTAGGAAGCAGACCTTGTTCTGTGTGCAGTGATGAGATGAATGAGGAGAAGATCTCGTTCTGTGTGCAGTGACAAGATGGATGAGGAGGAGAAGACCTTGTTCTGTGTGCAGTGATGAGATGGATGAGGAGGAGAAGACCTTGTTCTGTGTGCAGTGATGAGATGGATGAGGAGGAGGAGAAGACCTTGTTCTGTGTGCAGTGATGAGATGGATGAGGAGGAGAAGACCTTGTTCTGTGTGCAGTGATGAGATGGATGAGTAGGAAGCAGACCTTCTTCTGTGTGCAGTGATGAGATGGATGAGTAGGAAGCAGACCTTGTTCTGTGTGCAGTGATGAGATGGATGAGTAGGAAACAGACCTTGTTCTGTGTGCAGTGATGAGATGAATGAGGAGAAGATCTCGTTCTGTGTGCAGTGACAAGATGGATGAGGAGGAGAAGACCTTGTTCTGTGTGCAGTGATGAGATGGATGAGGAGGAGAAGACCTTGTTCTGTGTGCAGTGATGAGATGGATGAGTAGGAAGCAGACCTTCTTCTGTGTGCAGTGATGAGATGGATGAGTAGGAAGCAGACCTTCTTCTGTGTGCAGTGATGAGATGGATGAGTAGGAAGCAGACCTTCTGTGTGCAGTGATGAGATGGATGAGTAGGAAGCACACCTTGTTCTGTGTGCAGTGATGAGATGAATGAGGAGAAGATCTCGTTCTGTGTGCAGTGACAAGATGGATGAGGAGGAGAAGACCTTGTTCTGTGTGCAGTGACGAGATGGATGAGGAGGAGAAGACCTTGTTCTGTGTGCAGTGATGAGATGGATGAGGAGGAGAAGACCTTGTTCTGTGTGCAGTGATGAGATGGATGAGGAGGAGAAGACCTTGTTCTGTGTGCAGTGATGAGATGGATGAGTAGGAAGCAGACCTTCTGTGTGCAGTGATGAGATGGATGAGTAGGAAGCAGACCTTCTTCTGTGTGCAGTGATGAGATGGATGAGTAGGAAGCACACCTTGTTCTGTGTGCAGTGATGAGATGAATGAGGAGAAGATCTCGTTCTGTGTGCAGTGACAAGATGGATGAGGAGGAGAAGACCTTGTTCTGTGTGCAGTGACGAGATGGATGAGGAGGAGAAGACCTTGTTCTGTGTGCAGTGATGAGATGGATGAGGAGGAGAAGACCTTGTTCTGTGTGCAGTGATGAGATGGATGAGGAGGAGAAGACCTTGTTCTGTGTGCAGTGATGAGATGAATGTGGAGGAGAACACATTGGAGATGGATGAGGAGGAGAACACCTTGGAGATGGATGAGGAGGAGAACACCTTGTCCTGTGTGTAGTGATAAAATGGATGAGGATTAGAAGACCTCATTATGTGTGCATTGATGAGATGGATGAGGAGGAGGAGACCTCGTTCTGTGTGCAGTAAGGAAATCCTAGGGGCACCTTTCTCATCCTCTGAGCCTTGGATAACTGCAGTCTCCGGACACTATGGGCCATGGTCCCAATTCTCTCGAGAGTAAAGATTGAGACGGATGCGATCCTGCCAATATGCGGGTGCATGCTTCATCTATGATCCTGTGGGGTTCAGTGTGTAAAGTAGTTGTACATAAGATTCTATGATATAATTTATTAATCCGTGCTCGATAGCGTGTCACATAAAGGCTTCAATGTACTGTATAATTTGGGATTCGGCAGGAATCGGTGTGATGGATTCCAGCTCTGCTTCTCATCGTACTTGAATCCTGATGTTTTTGGGAGACATTGGATTTCATTTGAATTATGAAACATGATTAAGTTATTTATAGGTTTTTATAAATTTGGAAGATTTTAAGATGTTTTTCAACCTGATCGTTTTTATCATTGTCCTTGTGTTTGTCGCCTTCATATTTAACAACCAATTGTTTACAAATGTACAGTAATGACAGTTGTGTGCACAGGGCCTACGTACAGTGATGGTGGGACCACTGATCTTTGCACCCTAATGGTGGGCCTACGTATAATGGTGGGACCACTGATCTGAGCACATGAATAGTGATGGTGGGACCTCTGATCTGCAAACAGAAATGGTGTGCCTATGTACAGTGATGGTGGGACCCCAGATCTGTGCACATGTATAGTGATGGTGGAACCCCTGATCTGTGCACCCTAATGGTGGGCCTACCTATAATGATGGCGGGACCACTGATCTGAGCACACTAATGGAGGGCCTACGTACAGTGATGCTGGGACCACTGATGTGTGCACAGTAATGGTGGAACCACTGATCTATGTACAGTGATGGTGGGTCTACATGCAGTGATGGTGGGACAACTGATCTGCAAAGAGAAATGATGTGCCTCCGTACAGTGATGGTGGGATCACTGATCTATGCACAGTAATGGTGGGCCTATGTATAGTGATGGTGGAACCACTGATCTGCGCACAGAAATGCTGGGACTGTCTACAGTGATGGTGGGACCAGTTATATGTGTACAGTGATGGTGGGACCATTGATCTGTGCACACTAAAGGTGTGCCTATGTACAGTAATGGTGGGACCATTGATCTGTACACACTAATGTTGGGTCTATCTACAGTGATGTTGGGACCACTGATCTGTGTACAGTGATTTATGGACCACTGATCTGTGTACAGTGATTTATGGACCACTGATCTGTGCACACTAATGGTGGGCCTACGTACAGTGTTGGTGGGATCTTTGATCTGCGTGCGAACAGAAATGGTGGGCCTACGTACAGTGATGATGGGACCACTGATCTGTGCACACTAATGGTGGGCCTATCTATAGTAATGGTGGGACCACTGATCTGTGAAACACAATGGTGGGTCTGCATCCCAGGTTGCCATCCAGCAGCTATAGGGTATCTCCTTGTCCATGTACAGTAATGATAGATCTCCTAATCACTGTACGCTGATTATGAGACTACTTCCTGGGGTGCCGTTCTGCAGCTGTAGGGGGTCGATTCGTTCAACAGTAATGGTGGGTCTACCTCCTGGGGTGCGATTCAATAGATGTTTGACATCTTCAGATTTTCACCACTGGACATATTTTTTTAATGAATTTTGCTGACCAGTCTTATTAGGAAGTGACCAGTCAAGAAGAGACCTGGCTATTACAGAAATGTGTTGGAGTATAGGATCCTGGTAACACGCGGTCTGATGCTGACCATTATACCCATTGGTAGAGTAGACATTATAGGATGGTACCTCCTCTGTTACTGCTGTGTGTTGGTTGGGCTGCTGAGAATACCATTTCCACTACTCTGGGGGCTTCTTCTGGTGAAAGGGTTTGCGCAATGATTTGTGCCCGGAAGTCTGTGTCCATCATGTCTGGTGTGACTATTAATGTACGGTGGTGGCGCTGCATGTAGTGTCACCACATCACAATAAATCCATGATGAACACTGACCCTCAAGTCTTGGATTCTTTGTTATCTCTTGTATAATTTGCTGTCATGCTCTAATCAGCTTTACATTGGAATTGAAGTGGCCAAATATTGGAGAAGAATATTGAGAAGTGAAGACCTCGCCTCAGTCTCTGAACGTGTCTGTTGTAGACCGGGCAGTGGAGGCTTCGGCTGGTTGTTGCTGAAGTGGCTGACCTGGGACACATGGAGGGCAATTTTGCATGGATTTTCAGCATTTCTCGACCCACACGAGGCAAAGTGGAAGATTTGATGGCAGGGTAAGGACTTCTATCCAGGGCTTACTGAACAGCATCAGGTGGGTTATGCCTTGCTACAGAAATATCAAAGCATTTTTGGCTTGTTCATGTGAATGGCAGCTGGTCCAATAAAACTGTAAGTTACCATAACATTTTAGAAGCACTGAAGAAAAATGAGTGGTACGAATGGATGACGAGAGGTTGAAGACAACAATCCATTTTGAAGACAGAAGTTGGGAATACATGGCTGGCTAGTTTGTATCAGTGGATGAAGATGGCTGGGTCAGCCGTGGAGAACGTTACACTGCTAGATCAAAGGAAGGACAGGATCACAGAAAATGACTGCAGCAACTCTTCAAAGTCAAGCCAAGAAAAGACAAGGACTTAAAATGTCTAAAAACAACTGCAGCTTTTTTTCTTTATTTTTTAATGAATTGACCATGTTTCCTTCATTATTCCAATATTCTAGATCTTCGACCATGAACACTCAGGAGAAATTACCACCAGTTCTGTATAGATTAGCCAGGATTGTGTAGTAGTCATTGCTGACCAACATGTAGAACTGGGCAATGTAACTACTGCTGGGCCTGGGGGGAATCCGGGAGGCATCCTCTTACCCCAACATTGATATTAGTATATAAAGTGTGGGGCAGGGAAAATAAATGTATGGGTATTAAGGGATGCACTAAATACACACCACTATGGAGAAATCCCACTCTCGCCCAAGTGTCTGATCAAAAGGGCTCTGGGAGCAAAAAGGCCGATAGAATAGCTGTCTACAAACTCGGTTCTTAGAAGCCCCAAGAGGAATTTATCACGTAACACTTTTTACCAATATCTACCAGTCCTAAAGTGATAAACCTTCATTGAAAAAAAATGCTTTATTTATTTTGGGGGAAAAAAAAGTCTTAAGTAAAATACATACGGCAAAGCCAGGAACCCAACAATTGGTTGTTAGGTTGACCCTTGCAATCACAACCCGGTGGTCTTCTAATACTATCAAGCACTTTAGGGCATATCCATTATTTTTTTTTCTCTTGGGAGTGATCAACAGATGTAAAGAGAATAACATAGTTGATAAAGGGAAAATTAATAGGGGGAACTAGGGGTACAAGAAGAAGGGAGGGTTGGGGGTTACCAGAGGGTGGAGGGTTTATATGTCACCTATCTTATAATTTGACAGTGGTTGGATTCTCATCCATTCTGGAACAAGATACAGCAAAGACTGCCATAGAGTGGGTTAGTTACTGTGGCATACCTCTGTCACAGCACACTGAGTGGGGAGGTCAGGGAGACGATCTGGGAGGAAGTTCTGTTGACCAAATCCTTCGTTAAGAGACAAGTGTGGTGGGTGAGTGCAACCAACGGTGTGGTAGAGTTGGTCTATTTTAAGGAGCAGTTTCTTGCCAGGATTGTTGGATGTGCACCACAGTGAGCATATTAGAAGTTTGCTGGCCGCCAATATAAATTAGACTAATTTAGATAGAAATCTATTGCTAGCCTAACTGGGAAGTTTAGGAAGACTTGCTCAGGGGTCAGGGTTATTCGAGATTGTAGTAGCTCTGATTCGAGACAACCTTCCAAAAATCCCTAATATTTGGCAGGACCACCATATGTGGTTGAAAACTTAGGCAGGAAAGTGAAAGAACTGGTCTTCTCTTCCATCCTCCCAGTGGATGGCCATGGAACAAGGAGGTGGAATAAGATTCTGCAGGTGAACAACTGGCTACGTTGATGGTGCCGTCAGCAACGATTTGGATTTCTGGATCACGGAGTGAATTACCTATTCGATGGACTACTTGCTAGAGATGGGGTGCACCTTACGAAGACTGGAAAGCATGTATTTGGAAGTCGCCTTGCTATACTTGTAAGGAGAGCTTTAAACTAGAACAATATGGGAAGGGAAGAAAAAGACCAGAAAAAGCCTTACACCTGACAAATGCTATTGAGAACTCTGCTATTAGAAGTGGAAAGGAAGAACAAAGACAAAAGAATCTAAATAATAAAAATATTGGAGAAAGAGAAACCAATCACAAACTAAAATGCTTCTATACTAATGCACAAAGCATGGGCAACAAACAAGGAGAATTGGAACTACTAACACAGGAAAAGAAATATGATGTCATTGGAATCACTGAAACTGGGTGGGACAATACACACGATTGGAATACAAGACTAGAAGGATACAACTTATTTGCAAGAAACAGACTTGATAAACGAGGAGGAGGTGTCGCATTGTATGTTAGAAACGCGTATATCTGCACAGAGATCCAAGCTTCAGAGACTGGGAGTTCTGTGGAAACTGGGTAAGAATACAAGGACATAACAATGGAAAGGACACCATTGTAGGCATTTACTACAGGCCGCCTGTGCAAGCTGAAGATATGGATGAACTCTTTATGCATCAAATGGCCAAGCTCTCCAAAAAATATGACATAGTTGTCATGGGAGATTTCAACTATCCAGACATTTGGGAATCTCTCAGGCAAAACTAACAGGTCAAGGAAATTCTTATCCTCTCTTGCTGACAACTTTATGTTCCAAAAGGTAGGGGAGAAAACAAGGGGAACTGCTACCTTGGATCTAATCCTTATAAATGGAGGAAATGGTTGAAGAGGTAAAAGTGGCTGGGACCCTAGGAGGTAGCGACCATGCTATTTTAGAATTTTGGATAACTAGAGGAGGAAGACCTGTGAAGACTCAGACGTCAAGGTTAGATTTCAGAAAGGCAGATTTTAAGGGACTCGGAAAGAGAATTGGAGGGATCCAATGGCTGGATATCCTTAAAGACAAAAATGACCAGAAAGGATGGGAAATCTTGAAAAATGAAATTCTCAAAGCACAATTGTTAACAATTCCGAAAAGAGGGAGGAATAGAAAGCATTTAAGGAAACCAGGATGGATGAACACAGAACTTAAGCACATGCTAAAAAGGAAGAAAAAAATGTTTATAAAATGGAAAGAGGGAGGCATATCTAAAGAAGAATATAATGCTGTCTTCAGAACCTGCAGGGCACAAATCAGATTAGCTACAATGACTATGAATTGAGGCTTGCAAAAGAAAAGTCAAAGACAGGATGTTGAGAAGGCTGAACTTTTAAATTCCTATTTTGCATCTGTTTTTTCTCAGAAAGGAAATGTAACATCAACTGTTCTTCACTGTCCTATTAAGGGAATGGAAGAATCCAGGATATCTATAAACAGAAAGATAGTGCGAAAACACTTAGCTAACCTAAATGAATTCAAGTCTCCAGGTCCAGATGAATTACACCCCAGAGTACTGAATGAGATAGCAGAAGAAATTTTTGAACCCCTCTCCATAATCTTTGAAAATTCTTGGAGAACAGGAGAAGTCCCAGAAGACTGGAGAAGAGCAAATGTTGTTCCTATCTTCAAAAAGGGGAAGAAGGTGGACCCAGACAACTATAGACCGGTGAGACTGACTTCTATACCAGGAAAGATCTTTGAACAAATTATTAAACAACATGTATGCCAGTACCTGGATAAGAATGAAGTGATTAAACAGAGTCAGCATGGGTTTGTAACTAATAAGTCATGTCAGACTAAATTTCCTATGTCAGAATCACTGATTGGGTGGATGAAGGAAATGCTGTAGATATAGTATATCTTGACTTCAGCAAAGCATTTGACAAAGTATCTCATACAATCCTTATTGAAAAAATGACTAAGTATGGAATGGACAAGGCAACTGTTAGGTGGATTCATAACTGGCTTAGTGATCGGACCCAAAGAGTGGTCGTACATGGCTGCACATCCAGTTGGAAGAATGTCTCAAGTGGGGTACCACAGGGCTCTGTCCTGGGCCCTGTATTGTTCAACATCTTTAGCAACGATTTAGATGAAGGAATTGAGGGTAAACTGATTAAATTTGCTGATGACACAAAGCTAGGAGGGATAGCTAATACTAGAGAGGATTCAAAAAGATATAAATAAACTGGAGAAGTGGGCAGCAACTAACAGAATGGTTAACAGGGAAAAATGCAAAGTACTACATCTGGGCAATAAAAGTGAAAAAAACATACAGAATGGGAGGAATAGGGCTAAGCAACAGCACATGTGAAAAAGACTTGGGTATACTAATAGATCACAGACTGAATATGAGTCAACAGTGTGATGCAGCAGCAAAAAAGGCAAATGCAATTCTAGGATGTATTAACAGAAGCATACAGTCTAGATCACGTGGTCATTATCCCCCTCTACTCCTCTTTGGTCAGATCTCATCTGGAATATTGTGTCCAGTTTTGGGCACCACATTTTAAAAAAGACATCAACAAACTGGAGCAAGTTCAGAAAAGAGTGACCAGAATGGTGACCGGTCTGCAAACCCTGTCTTATGAAGAAAGGTTGCAGTATTTGGGATTGTTTAGTTTGCAAAAGAGAAGACTGAGAGGAGACTTAATAGCTGTCTACAAATATCTAAAGGGCTGTCACATTGTAGAAGGATCAACTTTATTCTCATTTGCACAAGGAAAGACTAGAAGCAATGGGATGAAACTGAATGGGAGGAGAACACAGATTAGATATTAGAAAAAACTTTTTGACAGAGTGATCAATGAGTGGAACAGGCTGCCACGAGAAGTGGTGAGTTCTCCTTCAATGGAAGTCTTCAAATAGAGGCTGGACAGATATCTGACTGGGATGATTTAGCGAATCCTGCTTTGAGCAGGGGGTTGGACCAGATGGCCCAGGAGGTCCCTTCCAACTCTACCATTCTATGATTCTATGTGTATGTAGGATCCTTTATCACTACGGCTTCTCCAACATTGGTCAGAGGTAGAAGGGGTCTCTCTTCAAGGGAAGGGGTCCTCACAATACTCGGTTTCATATTGCAAGGGGGCTCACAATACACAGGGGGTCTCAAAATGCACAGGGGTTCTCACACTGCAAGGGAAGGGGTGCTCACAATGCACAGGGTCTCACTGCAAGGGGAGGGGTGCTTACAATACACGGGGTCTCACACTGCACAGGGGGTCTATGCCAGGGCAACACCACGCTCCTCAGCTAGTTGTATATATTCCCGAGATCCCCAGACCAGGGTAAACGCCTGTCTGAGTCCCGAGTCAGTCTAACACGCATGGGAAAGGAGATACATAGAACAGCCCGCAGCAGCTAGGTAGCAAAATTGTGTTTAGTCTCTGAGTAGCAGGGGCCTGGTCAGATCCAGTGGCACCAGGACTGCTGCCCTAGGACAGCCTATAAAGGAGTTATGATCTTTCATATGAAAAAATGTAACTTTAAACTCCAGCGGACAAAATCCAGGATGCAAAATTTTAAAAAGTTTTTTCTTGCATTAGCAAAGATTTTTATTAGTCCATCATAAAATAAATCAATACTTCTGTCCTTTTCGTTTGAATCTTTCGTGGCTGGCGCCTGCTCTGGTCTCCGTGCAGACTTTCTCCTGGATTGATATTGGATCTCACACACCGGGGTGTACGGGTAAGCTGGCTTTGAAAATCTAGAGTTTTTTTGTATGATCTTTCATAGGTTTTGGGAGATTTATCTCCAAACCTCCAGGAGAGGAGATTTAGGCTTATCCCAGAGGGCAGGAGGGAGATTGACCCAGAGGGTTAAATGCTTGTGAGCAGCATTTCCTGTTGCTTTTTCTCAGGTCGCGAGGATATCATGTGAGGACAAATCACATACAAAGTAGTCCACAAGGCTCTCATGTGGCCGCTCCTACCCGTAAGCCAGGCCTTTCATCTAACTGGTAACTGATTATATGTTCTGTTTATACCCTTTGTCCTACCTCTATTGTGTTTGCATAGCTGACCATTATATATGTATAGCCATTGAGTATATATAGTGTATTGTCTAGTGTGCTCTTAAGGTGGTTAAATATATAATTTAACCTTGTGCTGCTCCTTTATCTTGATCCACAAATCCACACTTCGGTTTCTCGGCCTAATCTCACATGCTACTGGGGGTGGGTTTCTGGTGTGACATAACCCTGCTACCTGACCAGGCGTATGTTGAACGAGGAACTGGTGGCAGTCCTGCCGGGATGATAAGGTTCTGTTACCTGGTGCTAGTGAAAGGGGCCTGTCAGGGTTGTGGGTGAGTGTAGTGCGATGTCAGTGACTGCATGGGCCACCTTCTCTCACTCATACCTCCCTGGGCCCTTGTGGACGGGGGGGGGGGGGGGTGTCTGTATAAAACTCTGCCAAGCTGACCATATGTGTCCCTTGGGGGTGTGAAATGCCACATTGGTACCAGTTGGGAGATCTTACCACGTGATCCCGCTGACGTAATTTTGACATCCGACAGGGTGGCAAGGTGTGGCTCCTTCATGTTTCGTCACATTGATGGAGTCTCTTCCCGAGGAATCTTGGTTTTGTCCGAAACACTCTGAACAACCCTTTTTTTGCCATAAGTTCCAAAACAAAGAAAAATCTGCCCCCTTGTGACAGGATGTATTGTCTTTTTCCTTCTCCAACCTCATGGGACTTAGTATCAGTCTGTTCCTATGGTTATGCTGACCACAGGGTAGCTCTTGGCTTCTATGTGTATGCAGCAGATGCCCACAAACTTAGCAGGGATCGACTGGTGTGGCAGTGCAGCACTGATTAGGGTCACTAGACTTCCAGAGTCCAAAAGCCCAAGAACCAATACCCCATTGACGAACACAGTACATGCCTGTGGCCCTTTGCTGGGTTGACAGTCGACACTGCAGGCCGGATTGATGAAATAGGAGCACCCCCTGACTAGGCTGCAGTCCATTGGTTCAGGGGACATACGACACCGGACAGTTTTGTGTCCAGGATTATGATATCACGAACTGATCATGTCCTTAATAACAGCCTTAGGGGACCCCTCAGTGGGATAGGAATGCCCCCCAATGGTGGGTCTAGACACCCTCCGTGGTAAGCCTGCCCCCCCTTTGGGTATCACAGTATGGGGAAGTGTCCATGTTTGGGATTTCTCGACAACCTGGAATATCTCCACTAGGCTAACCAGGTTGTCTGCATTCCGAGGATCGCCCTGGGTAACCCAGGTCTGTATTGGCCTGGGAAGTCATAGATGAATCTGTCCATCACCACACGCTCAACCATCTAAGCAGGAGTGGAAGTCTCTGGTTGCAAATACTTTTAGACTAGATGCAACATGTCGAACATCTGCAAGCGAGAGGGTTTGTCACCAGGTCTAACTGACAGGCGTGCCAAGATCTCAGTCTTTAATTAGGTGTATTATTTGGCATCATGTAGTGCAGGATCATAAAAGGTCTTTTGGGGTTCACCTATAAAATGTCGCCAGCACCTCTGCCCACTGCTGCGGTGGAAGTTTCTCCCATTCAGCCACTTTTTCGAAAAGTCAGAAAAGCAGAAAAGTTTCCACATCAACTAGGTCATTTTTTTGTATGGCTCATCTTACTGCTTTCTGGACGTATGAGCCATCACCTGGAGTTGGAGAGGAGACTGCTGGCCTCCCACAAACTGCGTCTGAGAAGTTTCATCTACAGCTTTAGTGCCTCCTGTTGCTGTCACTGCTGTTGCTGCTGCTGTTTGAGCTACTGTGCCAATAGTTTTTTTGTTTCCTGTTGTGCCATTTGCTGCTGTTGACTTGCCAGCTCCTGCTGTTGGAACTGGACCAGATGCTTGACAAGCTCCTCCCATGCAACCGGACATCTCATGCTGGATGGTGGATTTCACCCAGGACATGCAGTTTGTCCAAAGCCACTATGCATGGATCGATGCCCGCATTCGAAACACAAACTGAGCGGCTGACCCACTCAGCAGCTTTCAGAGGCAGACACAGGAACGTTCTTTGTGGTAAGTCACCTGCTGGTTTATTATGGGACTGCATACAATCCCATTACTAAGAAAGTAACACTTAAAACATGTAACTATATCTAATCTGTAGTAACATAACATCGTATTATAGATGTGTTCATAAACGTATCAGTAGAGAAGCATATAAACACATGGGGAACGAAATGAGTATCAAAGGTGTTCTAATCCGAACAAACGCCACTGGAGCAACTACATAGTAGGTAGAAGGTGGGGGTCGGTTCCCCACCTGGACAGAGCACGGGACCAGCAAGGCCACAGACAATCCCCCTAAACTCAAATGCAGAAGATTTTACCAACCCCAGACCTCACAAGGATGGACCTAGAAAGTTCCATGTGATAGTCATCACCTGCTCAAGCTTTAATTCCATCACCTGTGCATACTAAGGAAATCCTGAAAACATGACCTGTTGGTGGGTCTTGAAGACTGGGGTTGAGAAACACTGCTCTAGAGCATCTGTTACACACAATTTGCATCGTTTCACCTCTATTTCCAAAGTAAAAATTAAACATACCTCTAGATACAAAGAGGATCTGAATCTTTCTCTGGGGCTATGTGTACTCCACACGAGATCCTGGAAAGGAGTCTTCTATTACAGCAGCTGAAGAGGATGTGAAATTTATACCAAAGACAATATTAGAAGCCATAGAGGATCAAAACCACCTACTGGGACTACCACACCTACCAAAGACTGTAAGATGGATCCAAACCTTCTGAATCTTTGAATAGAATCACCAGAAAATCAAAATCACTTACAAGAACCACAGAGTGGACTGAGTTTTTCCTCCAAAGAGAACCCACATCTTCTACCACCCACAGTAAAGGGGATCCATACCTTCTGTTAGAGACACTAAAGGAAACCTGCACCTTCTACTACAGACGGTATAGAGGATCTGATCACCAGAAGCCATTTAGCCTATTTAGATGGACTATGTACAAGCCGACTAGCTCTTGTTTATGCAGCCTGCCAAAATCCGATGGGACCAGAATGATTTGGATGTTCACAAACAATGTCACTATGGAGGCAAATTCTCCAGTGACAAAGAACAGTATTCCGCCAAAATGAGTGTTTGCTCTTCGGTTGATCGGCGCCATGTTCACTAGTAATCAGCTTGTCTCAATGTAACATAAGGTGTTAACATAGATTGCCATAATTAGTGTCAGTTATTGGCTTCAAGGTGGAGAAATGTTTGAGACGTTCTAGAGAACCCTGTAAAGCCAAAGAAAGGAGATGGTTGTGGCATCATCGATGAGTGAAAATGTCAGTGGACTCCACATGTCCATGACCGAGTCGAATACCTCAGAAAAGAGGAAGACGTGACGTGGACAGAATGTGGAAGTGGCTAGATAAGCAGCACATGGGGACATTTCACAGCTGAGGTTTCCTCTGATGGAAAAGACCTTGCAACTAAAAAAGCAGGACATGACTAAGTGTTAAAAGGGTATTCAACGTATAGGAAATATTGGACCCACGTATAAGTGATGACCCCATAACCTGCAGTTATTCCAGCACATACATATTGGAGACTAACAGTAAAAAAGGTCTTCATGTCGACGTAGATTGCAACTCTACAATTTAAACACATCGTGCTTCTGGAGAAGTCTTTAAAAAACACAGAGAGCAAAATGAGACTTTATTTTGCCATGATCTATGTGATGTCCATGCTGACCCTTTATCCTGTTCTACGCCTCTCAGCTATGTGTATTACTACCCTCCTGCACTGGAGTAAACTTGGTACAGCTAGCTACTCATTCAGAAAACCAAATCCAGAAAATGCCCAAATGTTGAAGCGCTCCTATAACATCAGCTGTACAAACGAGATAAAACTGCAGCCGTAAACCAGCCATCCCTGCAGAAGATTAGGGAAACCTTGGTAGATGTGGAGTCCATGGACAGTAAAATGGTGATTACAATGTTATGCCTCTTCATAGAGGCTGTGATATTGTGGCCTGAGGTTTCCTTGCTTGGCAGCCCAGGTTCACCACTGAAGCTCTCCAGTCAGTAGTGTCTCCAAAACTCTCCTTATAAGCACATTAGTGATGTATGGTGAGGCCACCAACTCAAAGGAATGACAACGCAAGAATCTTACTCTCTTCATAGAATGTTATCCTTCACTCTTTATACACCAGGTACCTGGTGCTGTGTACACCAGGGACCTTCACTCCAGCATCCATCTCTTTTCTGTACACCAGGTGCTGTGTATTCACTCTGGCTCCTCCTGCTCTGGTATCTGTCTCTCTTAGGATTCTTTGCAGTCAGCCTCTCTGCACACCAGGTGCTCTGTATTCACTCTGGCTCCTCCTGCTCTGGTATCTGTCTCTTACCATTCTTTGCAGTCAGCCTCTCTGTACACTAGCTGCTCTGTATTCACTCTGGCTCCTCCTGCTCTGGTATCTGTCCCTCTTGCCATACTTTGCAGTCAACCTTTCTGTACACCAGCTGCTCTGTAATCACTCTGGCTCCTCCTGCTCTGGTATCTGTCTCTTACCATTCTTTGCAGTCAGCCTCTCTGTACACTAGCTGCTCTGTATTCACTCTGGCTCCTCCTGCTCTGGTATCTGTCCCTCTTACCA
This sequence comes from Dendrobates tinctorius, assembly GCF_039654945.1. Taxonomy (NCBI): domain Eukaryota; kingdom Metazoa; phylum Chordata; class Amphibia; order Anura; family Dendrobatidae; genus Dendrobates; species Dendrobates tinctorius. Next base: position 830,880 of record NW_027362144.1, on the reverse strand, counting down.
TACTTTGCAGTCAACCTTTCTGTACACCAGCTGCTCTGTAATCACTCTGGCTCCTTCTGCTCTGGTATCTGTCTCTCTTAGGATTCTTTGCAGTCAGCCTCTCTGCACACCAGGTGCTCTGTATTCACTCTGGCTCCTCCTGCTCTGGTATCTGTCTCTTACCATTCTTTGCAGTCAGCCTCTCTGCACACCAGGTGCTCTGTATTCATTCTGGCTCCTCCTGCTCTGGTATCTGTCTCTTACCATTCTTTGCAGTCAGCCTGTCTGTACTCCAGGTGCTCTGTATTCACTCTGGCTCCTCCTGCTCTGGTATCTGTGGGTTGCCCTCCCAGGGCTGTGGGGCACTCGGTACCAGGCCGGTGTCAGGGGAATGTGTCACAGCAGCGGTGACCCGGACCGTGGCCCTGGGCGCCCAAGTAATGGGGGAATGTAGTTAATGGAGTGGAGTAGTTCATGACGCCACCTGTGGTGCTCGGCAAGGGAGGTGTTAAGCCGACGCTGCAGACAGATCCTCTGGGACAGTTGGTATGGTGCAGCAGTGATGGTATAGCCCTCCACAGGCAGGGCTGATGTCCCAGGGCAGTGTAGTTGTAATGGTTGTGGAAAGGCGCAGGCAGTGTAAAGAATGGTACCCAGATGTAGCGGTGCTGAGCAGGTTGGTGCAAGAATGAATGGAGGACACTGAGGCTTGCAGTTCCAAAGCTTTACTCAGTCTGCGGTACACAAGGGCGCCTGCCTCCGGGCTGTGTCTGAGACTCAGCCAACCTCCAGACCAGATGGAAAGCTCCTCTCCAATACTCCGCCAACATGTACCTTTCCTGACCGACTCCTCTATTGCGCCTTAAGGTGTGAAGATCTCCAGTACCGTGGTACACTGGAGTTCCTCCTGTCAGATGTTCCCAAGAACTCTACTCGTACAGCAGACAGCTGTAGCCTGCTTCGGGGACTCCTTACTCCTGAGTCACGGCTCTCTAATTAGTTGCTGTTGTGCCCCAAGTCTTAGATGGGAGCAGTGCATTTACAGCCCACTACTCCACCGGTGTCTGCTGCAGAACCATAAGTGTCCATACAACCTCGGGGACTGGGCCCCGGCCTTGCGCTATAGGCAGGGTTCCTCTTCCAACCCATGTCCTCTCTGTTCTCCTTACTCCTTCGTTCTGTACTGATCCTTCTCTTTCTTATGGAAGCTGAGGTTGCAGTTCTACGTCTTTCTCCTTTCCCTTTCCCGTACCAGCTGGCTCAGATCACTGAGTCAGCTGCAGCACTCCTTCCTCCATCCCTTCTTCCAGGGAGCCTCACTCCTGTCTGAGTGACTTCGTACCTGCCTGACCTTCTGCCAGTCTGAATCTCTCATCCTACACTTTCCCACTCTTTTATATATCTCAACTCTACCCACCTCCCAGCACATCCAGTGTTCCAAGCAGGGAACCACCAGAGGTGCTCTGCTACTCTCTAAGCACTGAGCCGCAATGTGGTTGTGCAGAACTACACTGTTGTGTGGGGTGCGAGTGTTGGAGCGTGGACAGGAGTTCCCACCTTACCTGGATGGTGGGGCACTACACCTTAGGAGAAGGTGCAGTACCTCTGTGGCAACTGAGCCTCAGGGGCGCCACATCTGTCTCTCCTACCATTCTTGTTAGTCGGTTGAACCCAAGCAAGGACCACTTGCACCTTAACAGGGTCCATCCAAAACCCTGATGGAGAAACCAAATGTGCGAAGAACTGGAGCTGCTGTACCTCATATTGAAATTTCTCTAGTTTAGCAAATAAATGGTTATCACGTAGGATTGGAAGAACCTGTCGGAGATGTTCACGATGCTCCTACTGAGTATGCAAGTAAATCAAAATATTCAGGTAAATTACCACAAATCTACCCACCAAAGAGCAAAAAAAAATGTCATTTATGAAAATTTGAAAGACTGCCGAAGCATTAGTTAACCGAAAAGGCATTACCAAATTTTCAAAATGAACCTCCGGCATATTGAATGCGGTTTTACATTTGTAAGCTTGCCAAATGCATATGAGCTTATATGTCCCTCTTATCTCAAGTTTGGAAAACAATTTTGCTCCAAATAATTGGTTAAAAGTTCAGGTATAAGCGGTAAAAGGATAGGGATTGTGAGCCGTGATTGTACTAATCTCTCAAACCCAAACATGGGTACAAGCCTCTTTTTTTTTTTTTTTTTTTTTTTAACAAAAAAGAGCACTACGGTGACTGGAGAGTTGGATGGCTGTATATGACCCTAAGGCCGGGATCACACATGCGAGAAACTCGGCCGAGTCTCGCATGTTAATACCCGGCACTGCCGCCGGCACTCGGGAGCGGAGGATGCGGCTCCATGTATTCCTATGCGGCCGCACGCTTCGATCCGAGTGCCGGGTATTAACATGTGAGACTCGGCCATGTTTCTCGCATGTGTGATCCCGGCTTAAGCCAGACTCTTTTAAATATATTATATATAAGCCACCCTCTCTGAATAGAAAGGTTAAACCAATGAGTTTTCGGCACCTTAACTCCTGGTATGAAGTCAATGGCACAGTTATATGACTTATGCGGAAGAAAAATATCATACTCAGAAAAAAAACAGAAGTCCTGAATAAATTCTGGAGGGTGAGTCCTCGGGGACTCCAATGACCTTGGTAGACATTCGGAGAAGCAAGAGTTACCCCATAGACTAATCTCGAGTCTCCCAATTCATTAGTTATCACTACACAATTGGTAACAATCCCAAAAAGAAGAGAAAAAAGTGAGTAGATTGTGGATTTAGTCTGTGCTGCGGAATGATTCAAGGTCCAAAACATGAAGCCATACAATTGTGGATTTATTCAACACGTTTCAAAGTACAGGACTTCATCAGGAACACCCAAACGCTTGAATAAATCCACAATTGAATGGCTTCATATTTTGGACCTTGTAGATTTAATCTGCGCTGCTGAATGATTCAATCTACCCACTTTTTTATCTTTGGTTGGTCACGAGTGGACCTGCTGCAGCGGATATCTCTACAAGCCTGTTTTGTGGCTCAATCTGGTGAGTACAATACTATCATTTCCATCATTTGTTTCTCGGATAAGACCCTATTGCGCTATTTTCTCCAGCAGCATACACTGAATCCCAAAAAGAAGGAAGATTTGGAAGCATTTAAAGAGTCCAGGATGGATGCACACAGAACTTAATCACTTGTTAAAAAGTTAAACAGAAATGTATATTAAATGGAAGAGCTAAAGCCAGTAATGAAGTGAGGCTTGTAAGGGAGACCAAAAGCAGTAAAAAAGGATGTGGGGGTGTCACGATCAGGGGTGTTACCTTTGGCCGCACACGGATATCATATGTGCAGGGGGGCTTATCCTAGTTATCCCACCGCTGCCAACAATGTGGCGAAAACAGCAAGCTAGTCTTGCCCTATCAATTTACTGAAGGGGCTTATTGTAGTTATCCCACTGCTACCACAATATGTTACAACCTGCCGGGATTTATGTATATCCCTCTTTTCAGTTTCACTTTGGAACTCACAGCTCTCCGGAGCCCCCTTACCCTCAGGTCAGTCACGGAACTACACCTAGGATAATTAGTCACCGGACGGGCCACGGGATGTGCACTGGCGATTAGGCATGCTGCAGCGAGGGAGTTATAAATGCTTTGGCTGCAGCCACATAATCAGCTTATAAAACCCGCTCTGTCACTGCCAGCACTACCCACCTAGCCAAAACACAGTTCACAGCCATCAGCTTCCGATTTCTATATTAATATTTCAAATTAATACAGGGGTTGCGAAGCCAACCCAAATTAGCAGTGTAATCAACTTCAGGCACGTGTAAATTCATCATAAAACATAGAGAATGACTAGTAATAATTTTATATTTTACTCCAAAAGGTAGGCAGTGTTTACAAAAGGTATAAAAAGATTTTACAATGTGAGACAATTAAAATATGTACACAGCAATTACAAGTAAAAAAGTGGATTAAGACAGAATAAACTCACATGTTGGTCAGAGTATCTTAGGCAAAACCATGCTGGGGGCAGGAGCCATTCGTCACAATGCATTGGGGTCTTGGAGCAACAGCGTCCAGGCAGCAACTAACTGGGGGGGCTTAGTTGCAGACTTATACCCCTGGGCTTGTGACATCACTAAAGGGGCAGAGTTATGGACGCCCTCCCCTTCTCTCAGAATAAAGATTTGGTTCTGAAAATGAATAATCATAACTGGGCTTGAGAACCTAGCAGAATAGCGGCAGGACATCATTCATCTTATATTGAAATTAGCTTTCTGATGACTCCAAATACTGGCTGTCTGTTCACCTCGGTTCAGGAGAAATCTTTCTCTGGTTTTGTTGGAGCTGGAACCGTGAAAAACACGGGCCACAAAGCCTTGTTGGCACACGTCCCAGATATGTAGTTTTTCTTTTTCTATCACAAATTTGCGTCACTTTATGACCAAATGATTAGATTCTCATTTATTGTCTATGGGAAGTAGAGCACATGAGAAGACAAAGGGGCCTCCTGCTGGGAGGAGGGAAATCAGTCACTGGTATCTCAGATTACACTGAGTGTGTGTGCAGGCTGAGGGGGATGGACAATGTCACAGGCAGTGAGTGAAGAAATTTGCAGCTGCTATCAGGCTGACAAGAAGGGGAAAGGAAGGGGGGTCGCTAATCACTGGCAGCTATGAAATTATTCACATTATAATTACACCTCCCCCTTCTAGTGTGCACTAGGGAGGCAGGACCGATCGGTATTCCGCCATGCGCACTTCAGCGGGTTCACCCCGGCGGGTCAACCCATCGGCATTTCCATACTCGCTACCCTTTTTGTGTTGTACGGTAAAGTCGTACTGCTGGAGGGCAAGGCTCCAGTGTAGCAACCTTCCGTTGGTTCCGGACACTATAGGCAGCCAGCTCAGAGGGTTGTGGTCGGTTACCACCGTGAAGTTGCACCCGTACAGGTAGGGCTGAAAACGTCGCAGTGCCCAGACCATGGCCAGGCGCTCCTTCTCGATGGTGGAGTATGCCACTTCCCTCGGCAGAAGTTTCCAGCTCAGGTACAACATGGGGTGCTCTTGGTTCCCCGAGTCGACCTGGCTGAGCACAGCACCGAGGCCAAACTCACTGGTGTCGGACTGTACCAGGAATGGGCGACTTCTGTCAACACTGGAGAGTTGCACAGGGCTGCTTTCAAAGCTCAGAAGGCCGCCTCACAGCCGTCTGTCCAGTCGACTGTTTGGGTTAGCATCCACTTGGTGAGGTCCGTCAAGGGTCTTGCAAGGGCACTATAGTCCTGTACGAACTGCCTATAGTACCGTGCAGTGCCCAAGAAGGACATCAACTGTTTCTTGGTCCTGGGGGTGGGCCAGGACACGATTGTGTCCACTTTCCTCAGCTCTGGACTCATGGAACCCCCGCCTACCTGTTGTCCCAGGTAGTGGACCTCGCTCATGCCCATTTGGCACTTTCCCGGCTTGATGGTCAGACCTGCCTGGTGAATACGCTTGAGCACCTCCTGGAGATGCTGAAAGTGTTCCTCCCAGGTGGAACTTAAGACAGCATTGTCGTCCAGGTATGCCACGGCGTACTTCTCCAGTCCCCGAAGCAGGTGGTTGACCATCCACTGGAAAGTGGCAGGGGCATTTTTCATGCTGAAGGGCATGACTGTGGACTCATACAGTCCAAAAGTGGTGATAAAGGCAGATCTCTCCTGCGCCTCAGGGGAATCTGCCAGTATCCTCGACTTAAATCCATGATGGATATGTATTTTGCGTTCGCCAACCGCTCAAGCAGATCCTCGATGCGCGGCATCAGTTGTGCATCAGAGGATGTGATGGCGTTGAGCCCCCTGTAGTCCATGCAGAATCGGTTGGTCCAATCCTTTTTGGGCACGAGGACTACAAGTGAGGCCCACGCGCTCTTGGACCGTTGAATCACCCCCAGCTGTAACATCTCATCGATCTCGTGGCGCATAACCTGCTGCACCTCCTCAGAGATCCGATAAGGTGTTGCGGTAGTGGAGTGTGATAGGCTATGTGGATATCATTTTGAGTATATTATTATTTCACTTACTGCCTGCAGCCTGACTGTACATAGTGTGTGTTTATCTTTTGTCTTATTGATGTGTACTGAAGGACACTGGGTAATTCTAAAAATAGCTTACCTGCCTGGAGTATAAAAGATCCTGAGAAGGAGAGACCAGAGATCATCTCATCTCATCACACAGCACGTCAGAGAGAAAGGGAAGCATATGGACTTTGTAACGGGGTCTACCAAGCTGGGGTACCTCTTTCAGTACCACCCCGTGTTTCTGGAGGTCCACTCTGCTTTGGCTGGAGTCTGAATGAATGACGCTGGCTGGAATTCCTTGGTTACATGGGCGCATATAAAAGATCACTGCTTCTCCATGTATTTCCAGTCTGACAACACTTTACTCACAGGACACAGAATATATCACACAGATACAGAGGGCCGGCCAATAGAAAAGCGGCAGGCCAGACATGCATTACAAAAGCCGCAGGTGGCCGGAGCCTGCCGATGTTTACTGTGGGAATTACAAAGGTGGGGGGAGGGCGGACAAAAGGAGAATATCGTGTCCCCTCTGCCCAGGGATGCAGCTTGTGAACTGATGCATTAGGGACATGCATCTCACATGGAACCTATTATACATACATATAACTGCACATCATATTCTGGGTGCTGAGTGGTTCTGTAACACGGCTCCCCTTTTCAGCGACGCGATCGGCATACACAGTCTGATCCTCAACGGATCGGTTTGGGGATGACCGAAGTTTATGGGGTTGGTACAAGTTCCGTTTGTCGACTTAGTCCATCGGCGTTACCGTTTTGTTTGCCGGGTCTGTGGTGGATGGTGAAGTCCAGAGGTTGTAGGGCTAAACTCCACCGCAGCAATCTGGCGTTGTCTCCGGAGACCCGATTAAGCCAGACTAGGGGATTATGGTCCGTTAGGAAGGAAAACTGTCGTCCATACAAATATGGTTGCAACTTCTTGAGTGCCCATACTACCGCCAAGCACTCCTTCTCGATGGCCGCATAGCTTACTTCACGGGGCAGTAGTTTCCGACTCAGGTAAGCTACCGAGTGTTCTAGGCCGTCCGGCCCGACTTGGCTTAGTACTGCCCCCAATCCAAACATAGAAGCGTCTGTGTGAACAAGGAAACGTTTAGTTGGATCGGATGCGGCCAATACAGGGGTATTGGTGAGGGCGTCCTTTAGTTGGCGGAAGGCATCCTCACACTCTGAGGTCCAGGTTACCTGGCGGGGTTGGTTCTTACGGGTCAGATCAGTGAGGGGCTTGGCTATGCTGCTGTAATTGGGAACAAATTTCCTGTAATACCCTGCTGTCCCTAGAAACGCCATGACCTGGGTTTTAGTGCGTGGGATGGGCCATTAGGCTATGGCCTCAATCTTGGCTGGTTCTGATCGCTGTTTCCCACTTCCCACCCAATGCCCTAAATACTGAACCTCTGCTTTGCCCACGTGACACTTGTTTGGGTTCAGGGTGATTCCGGCCTGGTGGATCCTGTCCAATACTATCTCTAGGTGATTTAGATGCTCTTCCCATGTCGCACTGTAGATGGCAACGTCGTCCAGGTAGGCACAAGCATAGTCCTGGAGACCATCCAGAAGCCGGTCAGCCAGCCTTTGGAAGGTCGCCTGGGCATTCTTCATCCCAAATGGCATAACTCGAAACTGGAATAAGTCGAACGGGGTGACAAATGCCGACTTGGGAATAGCGTCAGGACTAAGGGGAATCTGCCAGTAGCCTTTGCATAGATCGATGGTGGTCAAATACTTTGCCCCCGCCAGCCGGTCTAACAACTCATCCACACGTGGCATGGGGTATGCTTCCGTCACTGTTTTCTCATTGAGCCTACGATAGTCTACACAAAACCATGTAGTCCCATCCTTCTTGGGCACTAACACTACGGGGGATGCCCAGGGACTATCTGACTCTTCAATGACCCCTAAACGCAGCATCCCTTGTATCTCTTGTCGCATCCCCTCTCGTACAGACTCAGGGACACGGAAGGGGTTTTGTCGCAGGGGGGTCTGATCCTGGGTCTCAACCTTGTGTTGTGCCAGGCGGGTGTACCCTGGTCTCCCCGAAAACATCCTCTGTCGCTGCCTCAACAACTCCTCCGCTTGCTGTCTCTCCCGGGGGCCTAGGTCTTCACCCAAGTGTACCTGGTCCCATGTTTTAGACGGAGTCCTTTCCCCTAAGACATCCGGCAAGGGAAGTCCGGCTAAATCCTCTGCTTCAGGTGCACAGATAGCCACTACCTCTTCAGGGCACTCTTGGTAGGGCTTCAGCATATTCACATGGAACATGCGGATAACCCTGGGGTCGTCACAATCGGCGACATTATAGGTTGTGTCGGCTAGTTTCCCCACTACCTGGTAGGGCCCCTGTCATGCAGCTTGAAACTTATTCTGCTTAGTGGGCTCTAACACCAGGACCTTCTGTCCTATTTCCAAGGTGCGCTCTCTGGCCCTCCGATCGTACCATATGCGCTGGCGCCGCTGGGTCGCCTGCATGTTCTCACGTACAGCCTGAGACAGCTCCTGCAGGCAGTCCCGGAATTCCAGCACATAGGGTACAATAGGTACCCCTTCTATGAGGCCCTCCCCTTCCCAGTGTTCCAGCACTAAGTCTAGGGGTCCCCTTAACCGTCTCCCGTATACCAGCTCGAATGGGGAGAACCCCATGGATTCTTGGGGCACCTCCCAATAGGCAAACAGGAGGTATGGCAAGAATTTCTCCTAGTCCCTGTAGGTCCTGGTTACAGTCCCAATGAGCTGTTTTAATGTCCTGTTAAAGCGTTCACACAACCCATTGGTTTGCGGGTGGTACGGGACGCTTCTAATGGACTTTACGCCGCACAGCTTCCACAGTTGGTTGGTCACCTCTGCTGTAAACTGGGTACCCTGGTCCGAGATAATCTCCCGGGGAAATCCAACCCGTGAGAACACCTGGAGCAGGGTGGCCGCCACCGTCTCTGCCAGTATGTTAGGTAACGCAACCGCCTCTGGATACCGTGTGGCATAATCTACCACTGTCAATATATACTTTTTCCCTGACGGACTGGGTTTGGGTAACGGCCCTATCAGATCGACCGCTACTCGGCTAAATGGTTCCTCCACAATGGGGCGTAATTTGGCCTTGCATCGATTCCCCCCTCTTGCCAATGCGCTGGCAACTGTCACAGGTCTGGTAGTACTGACGAACATCATAGGTTACCCCCCCCGGCCCAAAGAAGTTTTGTGTCAGACGATGCCTGGTGCGACTGACGCCGAAGTGCCCAGCTAAGGGTATGCCAGAGAATATGGGAAGCAAGATGTGCCACAGTCCGCGCTGCTGAATCCACAAAATCATCTGGGATGCAAGATGTAGTAACAAAGTACTTCTTCCTTCCTACGCGTTTCGGCGCCCTTCCTGGCACCTTCCTCAGGGATATCCCTGAGGAAGGTGCCAGGAAGGGCGCCGAAACGCGTAGGAAGGAATAAACATGTACTTTGTTACTACATCTTTCATCCCAGGTGATTTTGTGGATTCAGCAGCGCGGACTGTGGCACATCTTGCTTCCCATATTCTCTGGCAGTTTTTCCACTTTGGAGTGGTCGGTGGAGGTCCTGCAGCAGCTGATACTGTGTTATGTCTTCAAGCCAGTTGTGGGTCACACAACTGGAATAGGTGAGTGGAACTGCATTACACCACTCACATCGTAGTGTCACTAGTGATAGGGCACTATTACGCCTCTTGTTCCCCCACCCTTTTTGTATTGATACAGCTAAGGGTATGTCATGAGAGATTCGCAGTAGCTCCTGCCTATACTTGGGAACTACCAGCTGTCGTTTTATAGTGGGGCTCGTCCCTGTGTGGTGCTGCTCTGTGATCCGGTAGAGGAGTCCCTGCTTCCATACAAACTATTCCCCTTCCAGTACCCCTCTCCCCTCCTGTGCCTTCCCACGATATCCCTCTAATGAAGGATCCTCAAGTAACTCCCTCTTAAATTCATCTGGGGTGGCCCAAGAAATGTGTCTGGCTATGGGAATACGTGCAGGGCTGGGATGTCTTACCTGGGCCTCCTCTGAGTGTGATTCCGCCTCCGCAGCTTGAGCTTGTCTCTGGGTGGTCGCAGGATATGTCTCAGCCAGAGGGGCCACCGAGAATGCAGACAACATGGGCCCCAAGTCATTTCCCAGCAAGACGTCTGCAGGCAAATCCTCCATCAAGCCGACCTCAGCAAGGCCATCCCCGACTCCCCAGTTCAGGTGAATCCTGGCAGTGGGCAGTCGATGTATGGCTCCCCCTGCTACACGGATTGCCACTGTCCGGTCTGTCTTCTCTTGGTCCCGGACGAGATGAGGCTTCTCAAGGGTGAAAGTTGCTCCGGAATCTCTTAGTCCCTGCATACGTTTCCCATTATCCCACACGGCCTGTCGATGCTATTGTCGATTATCTACCCAGGCTGCCTTCATGGGGTCTACTTCATGCAGCATTTCCTCCATCTCTTACACCCCTTGGTTAGTCGTAGCCCCCAATGCTGGGTCAGCTTCGCCTTGTTAGTAGTGTACAGCAGCCCGGCTGAAGGTAGCTGTTCCCGCCTTTGGCCACTGGGTATGCTGAGTGCGGTTGGGACATTGTCTTTGCAGGTGGCCCAACTGACGGCAGGTGTGGCATTGCGCCCCAGGGGGACTGTGGTAGGCCGGGTTTCTAGCTGGTCCCCCTACAATCTTCGGTGGTTTGGGGCCCTCCAGGTCCATGGGCGGGCCCCTAGTGACCATCTTTGAACAGGACAACTGCGACCTCCTGGCATCATGATGTTCATCGGCCAGACGAGCGGCTTCCTCAAGAGTCGTTGGCCGCCTGTCCCGAAGCCATTCCTGTGTCTCGGGGGTTAGTCCATTAAAGAATCATTCTAACAAGAAGAGCTGGAGGACGTCCTCCTTAGTGGTTGCTTGGCTCCCTTGTACCCACTGTAGCAGTGACCGCCGTAATTTACAGGCCCATTCAGCGTGGGTATCGGTTACGCGATTTATAAGTCCGCGGAACTTTTGGCGGTATGCCTCTGGTGTCAGCGCATACTGGGCCAAGATCACTTCTTTGATCCGCTCATAGTCCATACAGTCCTCATCAGGTACCGTGCGATAGGCGTCCGCTGCCCGGCCTGTCAGCTTGCTGGCCAGGATCTGAACCCGTTCCTCCGGCTTCACTTGATGAAGGGCACACTGCCGCTCAAAGTCCTGCAGAATGCCATCAATGTCTTCCTCTGCCTCCCCCAACTGTCGGAAGGCATTGTACTGGATCTTTTTGTGGCTTACTGTTGAAGGTACCTGGTCGAAGGCCAGAGCTCCCCCTGCTTGCTGATTCTCCTCTCTCCGCTCTGCCATCTCCATCTTGGCCAGCTCCACTTTGGTCCGCTCTGCCATCTCCATCTTGGCTAGCTCTATCCTGGTCCGCTCGGCGATCTTTTCCTTCAGATCAGTACGCACATCAGCCATCACCTCTCGTATGATCTCTACCGCAGGGTTTGGGCCATAGAACGCCAATCTGTTCTTTACCTCCCTCTGGAATTCGGTCTCCTCCAAGTTCACATTGGAGGGTGCTGCACTGTCGTGTTCCATGATGGCTGCTATCAAATCCGCTTTTGCTTTGTTGCTGGCGATCAACCCTCGGGCTTCCACCGGTCTTTTAATGTAGTCCTCTTTAACTTCTGGTAGTTGTTTTCCATTCATTCCTTTCCTCCTGTAGAAGGGGTATCATATCCCACCGCTGCCACCAGTGTAACGGGGTCTACCAAGCTGGGGTACCTCTTTCAGTACCAGTCCGTGTTTTCGGAGGTCCGCTCTGCGTTGGCTGGAGTCTGAATGAAGGATGCTAGCTGGAATTCCTTGGTTACATGGGCGCATATAAAAGATCACTGCTTCTCCACGTATTTCCAGTCTGACAACACTTTACTCACAGGACACAGAATATATCACACAGATACAGAGGACAGGCCAATAGAAAAGCGGCAGGCCAGACATGCATTACAAAAGTCGCAGGTGGCCGGAGCCTGCCAATGTTTACTGTGGAAATTACAAAGGTGGGGGGATGGCGGACAAAATGAGAGTATCATGCCCCCTCTGCCCAGGGGCACAGCCTGTGGGCTGATGCATTAGGGACATGCATCTCACATGGAACCTATTATACATACATATAACTGCACAACATATTCTGGGTGCTGAGTGGTTCTGTAACACGTAAGACTTTTTCTACTCTGGCTGCTGGATTATTGGACTCTCATCTCCCTGGACATTTTATCCTGTTACTGAACTGCATTCATGTTCTGGACTATTGTATCCTCTGTGTGGTGGATTGTTTATGGACCTTCTAATTTTGCCTATAATAAAGGTCTTGGGATTGTTCATACTTCCCTCGCTCTGTTGATTGTGTGATATCGGAGAAGGATCCTGTGACAGGGGCATGATTCCCAGTGTCCACCTCATGTACCGCTAACTTCGTCCATCCGGGTTGGTTGGAGAACACGGCTCGGAAGAGTTCCAGTGTGGCCAACAACTGCGACCGCTGGGATTCGAATAGTGAGGCACTTGCCTCCATGTCCTCAATGGACCCACCGGCCTTGGCTTGGGCCAGCGTGTCCAGGAGGGGGTCTTCCTCCCCATCCTGGGGCAGGTTGCAGACTGGTAGGATGCAGGGTTCACGTTCGTGATGAGCCTTCATCATGTTGACGTGAAAGGCCTTGCGCCTACTCCGAGCATGGTCAAGCGTGACCATGTAGTTGACTGGGTTGACCTGTTGGTGGACGACATACGGGCCTTCCCAGGCTGCCTGAAGCTTATCCGTTGGTGCGAGGACCAGCACCCACACCTTCTGACCCACCTGGTAGGTCCACTCCTGGGAGTTCTGGTTGTACTCTTTACACAAAGTGTACTCTCTGCCCACACCGGTCACAAGCACAATCTACCACTTACTCTATTCACACAGCGTTCTCTCTGCCATACACTGGTCACAGGCACATTCTACCTCTTACTCTTTCCACACAGTGTACTCTCTGCCCACAGGCCGTACACCGGACACAGGCACAATCTACCACTTACTCTTAACACAAAGTGTACTCTCTGGGCTGTTGTCCCAGGGCAGTGTAGATGTGGAGACACTTAGATGGTGTAATGTTTGGCGCAGGGGATGCAGCAGTGCCAGGGGGATGGACGCAGGAAGGAATGGAGGACACCAGGGCATGTAGTTTCAAAGCTTTACTCAGTCTGTAGTGCCCGCTTCTGTGCCATGTCCTCCGGGTCAGGGACTCAGTCAACCTCCAGGCAAGATGGAATGCTCCCTTCCAACACTCCGCCAACTTATGTGCCTTTCCTGAACTTCTCCTCTATAGCGTGTGAAGATCTCCTAGTACTGAGTTACACTGGAGTTCCTCCTGACAGATGTTCCCAAGAACTCTACTTGCACGGCAGGCAGCTGTAGCCTGCTTCGGGGACTCTCTACTCCTAAGTCCCGGCTCTCTATCCGTGTTGCTGCTGTGCCCTCAAGTCTTAGATGGGAGTAGTGCATTTACAGCCCACTACTCCACCGGTGTCTGCTGCAGAACCATTAGTGTCCATACAACCTGGGGGACCGGGCCCCGGCCTTGCGCTTAGAACTTCTAGGTAGGGTTCTTCCTCTAACCCACGTCCTCTGTGTTCCCTTTCACTCCTACATTCCGTACTTGTCTTTCTCTCCTATGGAAGCTCAGGCTTCAGTTCAAAGTCTTTCTCCTTCTTTCCTTTCTCGTGCCAGCAGGCTCAGATCACTGAGGCAGCTACACCACTCCTTCCTCCATCCTTCTTCCAGGGATCCCCACTCCTCTCCGAGTTGCTTCCTCTCTCACTGACCTCCTGTCAGACTGACCTGTAATCCTAAACCATCCCGCTCATATATATATATTCTGAACTCCACCCACCAATGTGGTTTTGCTGAACTACTCTAGTGTGTGGGGTGCGAGTGTTGGAGCGTGGTCAGGGGCCTCCAACTTACCTGGATGGTGGGGCACCACACCTTAGGAGAAGGTACAGTAACTCTGTGGCGACTGAGCCTCAGGGGCGCCACACACATTCTACCTCTAACGCTTTACACAAAGAATACTCTCTACCCACAGGTCGTACACTGGTCACAGGCACAATCTGCCACTTACTCTTTACACACAGTGTACTCTCTACCCACAGGCCGTACACCGGACACAGGCACAATCTACCACTTACTCTTTACACACAGTGTACTCTCTACCCACAGGCCGTACACCGGTCACAGGCACAATCTGCCACTTACTCTTTACCCACAGTGTATTCTTTGCCCACAGGCCGTACACCGGTCACAGGCACAATCTGCCACTTACTCTTTACACACAGTGTACTCTCTACCCACAGGCCGTACACCGGACACAGGCACAATCTACCACTTACTCTTTACACACAGTGCACTCTCTACCCACAGGCCGTACACCGGACACAGGCACAATCTACCACTTACTCTTTACACAAAGTGTACTCTCTACCCACAGGCCGTACACCGGACACAGGCACAATCTACCACTTACTCTTTACACAAAGTGTACTCTTTGCCCACAGGCCGTACACCGGTCACAGGCACAATCTGCCACTTACTCTTTACCCACAGTGTACTCTTTGCCCACAGGCCATACACCGGACACAGGCACAATCTACCACTTACTCTTTACACACAGTTTACTCTCTACCCACAGGCCGTACACCGGTCACAGGCACAATCTGCCACTTACTCTTTACCCACAGTGTACTCTTTGCCCACAGGCCGTACACCGGTCACAGGCACAATCTGCCACTTACTCTTTACACACAGTTTACTCTCTACCCACAGGCCGTACACCGGTCACAGGCACAATCTACCACTTACTCTTTACACACAGTGTACTCTCTACCCACAGGCCGTACACCGGACACAGGCACAATCTACCACTTACTCTTTACACACAGTGTACTCTCTGCCCACAGGCCGTACACCGGACACAGGCACAATCTACCACTTACTCTTTACACACAGTGTACTCTCTACCCACAGGCCGTACACCGGTCACAGGCACAATCTGCCACTTACTCTTTACACACAGTGTACTCTCTTGTTGCAGGCCGTACACTGGTCACAGGCACAATCTACCACTTACTCTTTACACACAGTGTACTCTCTGCCCACAGGCTCTACACCGGTCACAGGCACAATCTACCACTTACTCTTTACACACAGTGTACTCTCTGCCCACAGGCTCTACACCGGTCACAGGCACAATCTACCACTTACTCTTTACACACAGTGTACTCTCTACCCACAGGCCGTACACCGGTCACAGGCACAATCTACCACTTACTCTTTACACACAGTGTACTCTCTGCCCACAGGCTGTACACCGGTCACAGGCACAATCTACCACTTACTCTTTACACACAGTGTACTCTCTGCCCACAGGCTGTACACCGGTCACAGGCACAATCTACCACTTACTCTTTACACACAGTGTACTCTCTGCCCACAGGCCGTACACCGGACACAGGCACAATCTACCACTTACTCTTTACACACAGTGTACTCTCTACCCACAGGCCGTACACCGGACACAGGCACAATCTACCACTTACTCTTTACACACAGTGTACTCTCTGCCCACAGGCCGTACACCGGTCACAGGCACAATCTACCACTTACTCTTTACACACAGTGTACTCTCTACCCACAGGCCGTACACCGGACACAGGCACAATCTACCACTTACTCTTTACACACAGTGTACTCTCTGCCCACAGGCCGTACACCGGACACAGGCACAATCTACCACTTACTCTTTACACACAGTGTACTCTCTACCCACAGGCTGTACACCGGTCACAGGCACAATCTACCACTTACTCTTTACACACAGTGTACTCTCTGCCCACAGACCGTACACCGGACACAGGCACAATCTACCACTTACTCTTTACACACAGTGTACTTTCTGCCCACAGGCCGTACACCGGTCACAGGCACAATCTACCTCTTACTCTTTACACACAGTGTACTCTCTACCCACAGGCTGTACACCAGTCACAGGCACAATCTACCACTTACTCTTTACACACAGTGTACTCTCTACCCACAGGCCGTACACCGGACACAGGCACAATCTACCACTTACTCTTTACACACAGTGTACTCTCTACCCACAGGCCGTACACCGGTCACAGGCACAATCTACCACTTACTCTTTACACACAGTGTACTCTCTGCCCACAGGCCGTACACCGGACACAGGCACAATCTACCACTTACTCTTTACACACAGTGTACTTTCTGCCCACAGGCCGTACACCGGTCACAGGCACAATCTACCTCTTACTCTTTACACACAGTGTACTCTCTGCCCACAGGCCATACATCGGTCACAGGCACAATCTACCACTTACTCTTTACACACAGTGTACTCTCCACCCACAGGCCGTACACCGGTCACAGGCACAATCTACCACTTACTCTTTACACACAGTGTACTCTCTACCCACAGGCCGTACACCGGTCACAGGCACAATCTACCACTTACTCTTTACACACAGTGTACTCTCTGCCCACAGGCCGTACACCGGACACAGGCACAATCTTCCTCTTACTCTTTACACACAGTGTACTCTCTTGTTGCAGGCCATACATCGGTCACAGGCACAATCTACCACTTACTCTTTACACACAGTGTACTCTCTACCCACAGGCCGTACACCGGTCACAGGCACAATCTACCACTTACTCTTTACACACAGTGTACTCTCTACCCACAGACCGTACACCGGTCACAGGCACAATCTACCACTTACTCTTTACACACAGTGCACTCTCTACCCACAGGCTGTACACCGGTCACAGGCACGATCTACCTCTTACTCTTTACACACAGTGTACTCTCTTGTTGCAGGCCGTACACCGGACACAGGCACAATCTTCCTCTTACTCTTTACACACAGTGTACTCTCTGCCCACAGACCGTACACCGGACACAGGCACAATCTTCCTCTTACTCTTTACACACAGTGCACTCTCTTGTTGCAGGCCATACATCGGTCACAGGCACAATCTACCACTTACTCTTTACACACAGTGTACTCTCTACCCACAGACCGTACACCGGTCACAGGCACAATCTACCACTTACTCTTTACACACAGTGTACTCTCTCGTTGGCGATGGAGAACTCGGAGACGCAGGCTGGAATCGTTCAGAATTGCTGCTGTGTGACAAGGTCCCAACGACCGCCGAGGTCGTTATAAGGATCGCCAGATCGTTGCAGCGTCGGTGAGTAGATCTGTCTGTTTGACATCTTACTAGCGATCCTTACCAGGTCGTATCATTGTCGGGATCGTTGGTGCATCGCTATGTGAAATGGGACCCTTACTCATTACTGAGACACTTAGATTCTTTAGGGCAACCGGCAAAGTGATTACAGTTTTAAGCTTGTGTCAATATGATTAAAAATCGGGAAATAACCTCCCTAAAATAGACAAAAACAGCTTTAAAACAAGAGGTGAAGAAGCAGGAGAAGACCTTTGCTGCATTTCCTTACTTCAGAAAGAGATTCGGCTTGGTGGAGGAGCATGGCGAGGCTCCAGATGGCAATGTGGCGCGCCGCGGAGGTGGATGCTCTTCACCTTCCATCCACAGTCATTGGGGGATTTCTAGTGAGTAAAGTCTCCATGTTATCAGGAGAATCTGTGGTCAGATACTATGGCCTAAACCTTCCTCCATCATGATAAATATAGTGTTCCTCTTTCTTTCACACTTCTAGTCACCTTCTTATCTCTCAGCCGCCCTCATCTGCCCCCTCCACAGCAACTCATCCTATATAAAACCCGTCTACACCAGAACTCACTCATCATACCGAATAGCAGGAAAGGTAAGAAGAATCGACTCTCCAGCACCATGACACCCATGTAAGATGCCAGTCAGACATCAAGACATGTCGACACAGCCAGAGCACCACTACACCATGTCGGCACAACCAAGGCATGACTACAACGTGTGTACTAATACACCACTACATGTACACACAGCCAGAGCATGACTACAGCCAGAGCACCACTACACCAGGACATGTCAGCACAACCAAGGCATGACTACAACTCGTATACTAATACACCACTACATGTACACACAGCCAGAGCATAACTACAGCCAGAGCACTACTACACCAGGACATGTCAGCACAACCAAGGCATGACTACAACGCGTGTACTAATACACCACTACATGTACACACAGCCAGAGCATGACTACAGCCAGAGCACCACTACACCAGGATGTGTCAGCACAACCAAGGCATGACTACAACGCGTGTACTAATACACCACATGTACACACAGCTAGAGCATGACTACAACCAGAGCACTACTACACCAGGACGTGTCAGCACAATCAAGCCATGACCACAACGCGTGTACTAATACACCACTACATGTACACACAGCTAGAGCATGACTACTACCAGAGCACTACTACACCAGGACATGTCAGCACAATCAAGCCATGACTACAACGCGTATACTAATACACCACTACATGTACACACAGCCAGAGCATGACTACAAACAGAGCACTACTACACCAGGACGTGTCAGCACAATCAAGCCATGACTACAACGCGTATACTAATACACCACTACATGTACACACAGCTAGAGCATGACTACAGCCAGAGCACCACTACACCAGGACATGTCAGCACAACCAAGGCATGACTACAACGCGTATACTAATACACCACTACATGTACACACAGCCAGAGCATGACTACTACCAGAGCACTACTACACCAGGACATGTCAGCACAACCAAGGTATGACTACAACTCGTGTACTAATACACCACT
Organism: Dendrobates tinctorius; assembly: GCF_039654945.1. Taxonomy (NCBI): domain Eukaryota; kingdom Metazoa; phylum Chordata; class Amphibia; order Anura; family Dendrobatidae; genus Dendrobates; species Dendrobates tinctorius. The sequence continues at coordinate 811,962 of NW_027362144.1, read as the reverse complement.
AAATGTACACACAGCCAGAGCAAGACTACAAACAGAGCACTACTACACCAGGACATGTCAGCACAACCAAGGTATGACTACAACTCGTGTACTAATATACCACTACATGTACACACAGCCAGAGCAAGACTACTACCAGAGCACTACTACACCAGGACATGTCAGCACAACCAAGGCATGACTACAACGCGTATACTAATACACCACTACATGTACACACAGCCAGAGCAAGACTACAACCAGAGCACTACTACACCAGGACATGTCAGCACAATCAAGCCATGACTACAACGCATGTACTAATACACCACAACATGTACACACAGCCAGAGCAAGACTATAGCCAGAGCACTACTACACCAGGACATGTCAGCACAAGCGAGGAATGATTAGAACGCATGTACTAATAAACCACTACATGTACACACAGCCAGAGCATAACTACACCTGGACATGTCAGCACAACCAAGGCATGAATACAACACATGTACTAATACACCACTATGTGACGAACTGCCCACCGCCGTTCGTCTACTTACGGGCGACACTAACGGGGGTCCCGCTGCCACCAAAACGCGACGGACAGCGGACCCTGTGTCACCACTATGTCACAATCCCACCACTGACACGGGTGTATCAGCGGACGGAGGGACGTGACACAATGCCGGCACACGGCTATCACAGGCACCGTTGGGGCTTATCTTAGTTATCCCACCACCGGCACCATGTGACAAAAATATCCAGCAAGCTAATCTCGCTCTACAATTTGCCGCAGGGGGAGTTTAATTTGGATGCCCCACCACTGCTATCAATCTTCCAAGTACTGCGGGGATTTATGTATATCCCACTTTCTCAGTTCCACTTTGGAACTCGCAGCTCTACGGCGCCCCCCTTACCCTCAGGTCAGTCAGGGAACTGCACCTAGGATAATTAGTCGCCGGACGGGCTGCCTGTTGTGAACCGGCAATTAGGCTTCTGCAGTAAGGGAATTATCAATGCTGTGGCCGCAGACCCTTATTCAGCAATATAAGACCCTTCTAGACTGCCAGCAAGCCGCAATAGCCGTGCACAACGCGCTGCCACCAGTCACGGTTACTTAATTCACAGTGTTAAATTAAGAGGGTCCGTGGCAAACCCCTTGAATTAGTAGCGATTATCTAACAAAGGCGTATAGTTCGATTCTTAGAGCATGGAGACAGATCTAAATAATTTCATTTATTTTCCGAAAGAGGACAGTGATTACAGATAAAAGTTGCTATAAAATTGAGACATAAAATATGTACAGTACAGGTATAAAATAAAAGTGGAGAAAACAAAGAGATTACACTCACAGTTCCATATTGTTCCTTAGGCAGACCATGTGGCTTTAAGGTGGGTGGAGGCGGAGCTGCACTTCTCCGCTCATCTGAGTTCTTGTCAGCACGGACTCTGCAGCTGTTCTGAGCTGGTTTGCCCAGGAAATGCCTTATAGACTTTCCTATGTGACATCACAGAGAGGTGCATTCTGGGTTGATCCCACCTCTCTTATCCAAGTTATGTTTTGGCTACAAAACTTAGATTAGCTATAACTTTATGGGAGAAGCTGGTATGGACTCATCAGTGGTATCATGTTTCCCAGCGTAATGAGCCCATCAAGAAAACATCAAACATCTATGCGATATGACCGTCCATTTGGGCGCAAATCCTATTTCATGTTCTGGACAGGGTAGAACTTCGAAACATACGCGGTCTCGAAGCTGGGACCGCTTAGGTTACAAAAATATGATTTTCATATCTCTAGGGTATTTGGTTCTTATGGTATAGGCTCTCATAGTTTTATTCGTTTCAAACAAAAGTTTTTCCCGCACTTTTTTTCTTCTCTTTCAGCCGAGGCACATGAGAAGCCAAATGGGGTGACAGGAAATTGGTTTATGGCACTCGGGGGAAGGGAAGCTGCTGTAGTGTGCAATGTAACTGAGACACTGGCAGGCAGCTTCTCAAAGAAAATGGAGGGTTTGTTAGCACATTGCAACAGAAAACATATCTTGCAGACATTGTACATCACACACTACATGTACACACAGCCAGAGCATGACTACTACCAGAGCACAACTACACCAGGACATGTCAGCACAACCAAGGTATGACTACAACTCATGTACTAATACACCACTACATGTACACACAGCCAGAGCAAGACTACAACCAGAGCACTACTACACCAGGACATGTCAGCACAACCAAGGCATGACTACAACGCGTATACTAATACACCACTACATGTACACACAGCTAGAGCAAGACTACAACCAGAGCACTACTACACCAGGACATGTCAGCACAACCAAGGCATGACTACAACACTTATACTAATACACCACTACATGTACACACAGCTAGAGCAAGACTACAACCAGAGCACTACTACACCAGGACATGTCAGCACAACCAAAGCATGACTACAACGCGTATACTAATACACCACTACATGTACACACAGCCAGAGCAAGATTACAACCAGAGCACTACTACACCAGGACATGTCAGCACAACCAAGGCATGACTACAACGCGTATACTAATACACCACTACATGTACACACAGCCAGAGCAAGACTACTACCAGAGCACTACTACACCAGGACATGTCAGCACAACCAAGGTATGACTACAACGCGTATACTAATACACCACAAGATGTACACACAGCCAGAGCATGACTACAACCAGAGCACTACTACACCAGGACATGTCAGCACAACCAAGGCATGACTACAACACATGTACTAATACACCACTACATGTACACACAACCAGAGTATGACTACAACCAGAGCACCACTACACCAGGACATGTCAGCACAACCAAGCTATGACTACAACGCGTGTACTAATACACCACCACATGTACACACAGCCAGAGCATGACTACAACCAGAGCACTACTACACCAGGACATGTCAGCACAACCAAGGCATGACTACAACGCGTGTACTAATACACCACTACATGTACACACAGCCAGAGCATAACTACAACCAGAGCACCACTACACCAGGACATGTCAGCACAACCAAGGCATGACTACAACGCGTGTACTAATACACCACAAGATGTACACACAGCCAGAGCATGACTACAACCAGAGCACTACTACACCAGGACATGCCAGCACAACCAAGGCATGACTACAACGCGTGTACTAATACACCACTACATGTACACACAGCCAGAGCATAACTACAACCAGAGCACCACTACACCAGGACATGTCAGCACAACCAAGGCATGACTACAACGCGTGTACTAATACACCACAAGATGTACACACAGCCAGAGCATGACTACAACCAGAGCACTACTACACCAGGACATGCCAGCACAACCAAGGCATGACTACAACGCGTGTACTAATACACCACTACATGTACACACAGCCAGAGCATAACTACAACCAGAGCACCACTACACCAGGACATGTCAGCACAACCAAGGCATAACTACAACGCGTGTACTAATACACCACCACATGTACACACAGCCAGAGCATGACTACAACCAGAGCACTACTACACCAGGACATGTCAGCACAACCAAGGCATGACTACAACGCGTGTACTAATACACCACTACATGTACACACAGCCAGAGCATAACTACAACCAGAGCACCACTACACCAGGACATGTCAGCACAACCAAGGCATGACTACAACGCGTGTACTAATACACCACAAGATGTACACACAGCCAGAGCATGACTACAACCAGAGCACTACTACACCAGGACATGTCAGCACAACCAAGGCATGACTACAACGCGTGTACTAATACACCACAAGATGTACACACAGCCAGAGCATGACTACAACCAGAGCACTACTACACCAGGACATGCCAGCACAACCAAGGCATGACTACAACGCGTGTACTAATACACCACTACATGTACACACAGCCAGAGCATAACTACAACCAGAGCACCACTACACCAGGACATGTCAGCACAACCAAGGCATAACTACAACGCGTGTACTAATACACCACAACATGTACACACAGCCAGAGCATGACTACAACCAGAGCACTACTACACCAGGACATGCCAGCACAACCAAGGCATGACTACAACGCGTGTACTAATACACCACTACATGTACACACAGCCAGAGCATAACTACAACCAGAGCACTACTACACCAGGACATGTCAGCACAACCAAGGCATGACTACAACACTTATACTAATACACCACTAAATGTACACACAGCCAGAGCATGACTACAACCAGAGCACTACTACACCAGGACGTGTCAGCACAACCAAGGTATGACTACAACTCATGTACTAATACACCACTACATGTACACACAGCCAGAGCATAACTACAACCAGAGCACCACTACACCAGGACATGTCAGCACAACCAAGGCATAACTACAACGCGTGTACTAATACACCACAACATGTACACACAGCCAAAGCGTGACTACAACCAGAGCACTACTACACCAGGACATGTACACACAACTAGACCATAACTACAACAGAAGCACTACTACGCCAGGGTATGTGCACACAGCCATAGTATGACAACACCCAGTGCACTAGGGTGAAAAGATGATGAATTCTATTTTATCCATGTTAAGTTTTAGAAATCTAGCGGAGATCAAGGATGAAATAGCGGACAGACATTGTGGAATTCTGGTTAGTAGGGAGGTGATATCTGGTCCAGAGATGTAGATCTGTGTCATCAGCATAGAGGTGATACTGAAAGCTGTCCCAGGCTGAAGGTGTAAATGGAGAAGAGCAGGGGCCCTAGACTGAGCCTTGCCGGATTCCGATGGATAGGAAGCGCGGTGAGGAGGTGGTGTGTGAGGGGGAGACGCTGAATGTCTGGTCTGTTAGGTATGGCGAGATCCATGATAGGGCCAAGTCTGTGATGCCAAGAAATGAGAGAGTCTGTAGTAAGAGGGAATGGTCCACTGTGTCGAAGGCAGAGGACAGGTCCAGGAAAAGGAGGAGGACAGAGTAGTTTCCCCTGGATTTGCCAGTTAGTAGGTTTGGTGACTTTAGTTAGGCCAGCTTCAGTGCAGTGGTGCAGCTGGAAGCCAGTCTGTAAGTGGTCAAAGAGGGAGAAGGACAGTTCAAGATGGACATGTTGTTCCAGTAGTTTTGAGGCATAGGGGAGACGTGATATCGGGTGATAGCTAGACAGAGAGGATGAATCAAGGAAGTCCTTTTTGAGGATGGGTGTGATCAAGGCATGTTTGAAGCTTGAGAATACACCAGTTGTTAGTGACTGGTTGACGTGGTGGGTTAGGGTTGCTATGAAGTCTGTGGTGAGGATGAGGTGGGGTGGGATCTGTAGATGTGTATGATATACTGTGGGATTTTACCATGTGGGGTTACAAACTTTTTATAGAAACCTGGTTATTCTTTTTTGCTTTGCAGATGTCTCTTTATCTTTTTCTTGCCATCTTAGTCTTAAGAATTCAACATCTTCAATCTCTTCTGGCATCCTGGCCCCAGCACTGTGAGTATCTAGTATTTGAGGGTTCCCATTATTCCATTTTCTAGGTCATGGCAGCTCAAACATCGGTGGCAGATGGCAGTATCTGTAGTTTGGTTCAGAACAAGAATCCTCTCGCTGTCTGTGTGTCTTTAGCTTCTGGATAGATGAGTGGACTTTGCTTGTAGGATCTTCCGCTCCAGTGAAGAGGTCATGGATTTCGCAGAAAAGTTCAAATCCTGAACTGACCAGCTGCCATGTGTAACTGGATCTATAGCAGATATCTATGGAGTTCACTTTTGACCCCACTATAGAACAGTTTCTTACTGGTCAGGGTCCTCCAAGGTTTTATAGGTCATGAGCCCCGTATTGATGTTCCTCTTAAGTAATAGCGTGTTTCTCTGCTCCTCACTCTCATCATTCTGGAGTCGTTAGCATGATGGAAGATCTTGGGGGAGAGTATGATCAGGATTTTAACATGTCTTGTCCATTTATAAATGAGGAACTTTGGGAGAAGACAATTGGGAAATAGGTGCTTGTCTACTGGCAACAGTGCGAGTCTAGAGCAAGGCGTACAGAGGTGTCAGGCGGCATTTTAGTTTTCACTTAATACAGAGGGTGAAAGTGAGGTCACAAATGATAGAAAAACCAGATTATGAGGAAAAGGTAAGCGGGAAGAACAGGGAATAGCAATATTGGTGAGGTGATAGGCCAGTCTAAAGAAATAAGTTTTTAAGCAAGCTTAAAATTGTGGATTCTGAGAATTAGTACTTTAATTGGCAAAAAACCACAGTGTATAGATTTCAAATACGAATAGTCAGGGAAGCCGGATCAAGCATCCTCACCTGAGCAACGTTTCAAGGGACCAACCTCTTTTCTTAGGCACAGAAAGGCTGCCGTTGTCTTTATTTTTGCATTCTGAGAATTAGGTTGTGGAGAAAGTGCATTATAGGGAACTGACCCAACATGAGAGCTATGTCTGTAGATGGAAGTGGGGGAATAAGATTATAAAGGATGTCCATTTTACTGGATTAGTGGAATGCAGAGCATAGGTAGTTTGGTAGGCAGAGATGAGGAGTAGATGTAGTGCAATGAGTAGAGGACAGGTAGGGTGGTAGATAGAGATGAGGGGATGTGGGACGGTGCAGCACTGTGGAGAGGACGGGTAGGGTGGTAGACAGAGATGAGGGGATGTGGGACGGTGCAGCACTGTGGAGAGGACGGGTAGGGTGGTAGACAGAGATGAGGGGATGTGGGACGGTGCAGCACTGTGGAGAGGACGGGTAGGGTGGTAGACAGAGTTGAGGGGATGTGGGACGGTGCAGCACTGTGGAGAGGACGGGTAGGGTGGTAGACAGAGATGAGGGGATGTGGGACGGTGCAGCACTGTGGAGAGGACGGGTAGGGTGGTAGATAGAGATGAGGGGATGTGGGACGGTGCAGCACTGTGGAGAGGACGGGTAGGGTGGTAGACAGAGATGAGGGGATGTGGGACATTGCAGCACTGTGGAGAGGACGGGTAGGGTGGTAGACAGAGATGAGGGGATGTGGGACGGTGCAGCACTGTGGAGAGGATGGGTAGGGTGGTAGACAGAGATGAGGGGATGTGGGACGGTGCAGCACTGTGGAGAGGACGGGTAGGGTGGTAGACAGAGATGAGGGGATGTGGGACGGTGCAGCACTGTGGAGAGGACGGGGGTGGTAGACAGAGATGAGGGGATGTGGGATGTTGCAGCACTGTGGAGAGGACGGGTAGGGTGGTAGACAGAGATGAGGGGATGTGGGACGGTGCAGCACTGTGAAGAGGACGGGTAGGGTGGTAGACAGAGATGAGGGGATGTGGGACGGTGCAGCACTGTGGAGAGGACGAGTAGGGTGGTAGACAGAGATGAGGGGATGTGGGACGGTGCAGCACTGTGGAAAGGACAGGAAGGGTGGTAGACAGAGATGAGGGGATGTGGGATGGTGCAGCACTGTGGAGAGGACGGGTAGGGTTGTAGGCAGAGCTGAGGAGTAGATGTAGTGCAATGAGTAGAATGTAACGTGCTGCTACAGTGTAATACAGCGCAACCTCCCCCAGGGGATGATTGTGAGGGCAAGAGGCTGCACACACAGCGTAGTTATAAAGAGCCACAGCACAGGTGTCACAGGTGATGAAAGAGTAGTCAGACTAGCTGAAGTCATCAACTGTCAGGAGCAGAAGTACAAAGGGAGAAAGCAAGGGCGTAGTCAGGGACGTGCGAGAGGTCAGGACCTACCAGGAACGTGGTATCAGAAATGTATGACATAAGCCATTGTCAGGGTAAAAGCCAGGGTCTAAACCGGTCATAGAGAGAGAGGTATCAGAGATGGAAAACAAGAGGCAGAGTTCAGAGATCAGGCCAAGTCATACACAATTCGGGAAGTCAGAGGCAGAAGGATCACCAGTATAGGGTCAGAGGTTCTAGCCAGGAAGCATGAGCTATAGCTGACACTGGCCCGCAGGCTGCAGAGGACTTAAATAGCCCCACCAGCTCCAGAACGAGGCAGAGGGGATTAACCTGCGCATGACCAGTCCAAAGAGAAGACAGCAGAAAACAAACTCTGGACTGGATCATGACATAGAGGACAGGTAGGGTGGTAGATAGACATGAGGAGATGTGGGACAGTGCAGCAATGTGGAGAGGATGGGTAGGGTGGTAGACAGCGGTCAGGAGATGTAAGGCGCTGCAGCACTGTGTAGAGGACAGGTAAGGTGCTAGACATAGAGGAGATGTGGGACAGTGCAGCAATGTGGAGAGGACAGGTAGGGTGTTAGATAGTGATGATATGTGGGATGGTTCAGCACTGTGGAGAGGATGGGTAGGGTGGTAGACAGATGAGATGTAGGGTGGTGCAGCACTGTGGAGAGGACAGGTAGGGTGGTAGACAGAGATGAGGAGATGTAGTACAGTGCAGTACTATGGAGAGGACAGGTTGAGTGGTAGGCAGAGATGAGATGATGTAGGGCGGAGCAGCACTGTATAGAGGACAGGTAGGGGTGGTACACAGAGATGAGGAGATGTAGGGCGGTGCAGCACTGTGGAGAGGATGGGTAGGGTGGTAGATACAGATGAGATGTAAGGTGGTGCAGCACTGTGGAGAAGACAGGTAGGGTGGTAGACAGAGATGAGGAGATGTAGGACAGTGCAGTACTATGGAGAGGACAGGTTGAGTGGTAGGCAGAGATGAGATGATGTAGGGCGGAGCAGCACTGTTTAGAGGACAGGTAGGGGTGGTACACAGAGATGAGGAGATGTAGGGCGGTGCAGCACTGTGGAGAGGATGGGTAGGGTGGTAGATACAGATGAGATGTAAGGTGGTGCAGCACTGTGGAGAAGACAGGTAGGGTGGTAGACAGAGATGAGGAGATGTAGGACAGTGCAGCACTATGGAGAGGACAGGTTGAGTGGTAGGCAGAGATGAGATGATGTAGGGCGGAGCAGCACTATGGAGAGGACAGTTTGGGTAGTAGACAGAGATGAGATGATGTAGGGCGGAGCAGCACTGTATAGAGAGCAGGTAGGGTGGTATATAGAGATGAGATGTAAGGCGGAGCAGCACTGTATAGAGGACAGGTAGGGTGGTAGACAGAGATGAGGAGATGTAGGGCGGTGCAGCACTGTGCAGAGGATAGGTAGGGTGGTAGATACAGATGAGGAGATGTAGGGCAGTGCAGCACTGTGTAGAGAGCAGGTAGGGTGGTATATAGAGATGAGATGTAAGGCGGTGCAGCACTGTACTTCCACTATGGTGTATAATAGCCGGTCCCACCCTACTGGGGTCTCATGCTCTGTGCACCCCTTCCTTCTAGATTATGCTGTGAAGGAAAAGGCGACGCATGTCCTCGAATGTCCACTAGTAGCCAAGAAAATTATCTGGAAGTTTCCACCTCACAACTGTGTAAATGGCTCAACGCACCAGAAGACTCTTTATCTGCACCACCTGAGACACCGCTGCACCGGCCTCTACACCTGCACCAACGGTCACCAAAACTACTCCCAGTACATACTGATAGATGGAGGTAAGGACCACATTGCCCAACATCTCCAGCTGGGTGGAGTCAGAATTAATATGTGGAGATGAATGACACAAGCTGCAACTACAACACTGACTCCAGGGGGAAGAAACATGAGACTGCATGGGGGCAGGACCCCTGAACACTATGAGGGAGGGAAGGAGTGAGGGATGATGGGAAATCCCCTCTAAATGTATTGCCCATGGAAAATTCACTTCTACTGGTCATCCCTGTACTGGACCAGGCATTGTACAGTCCCTCCTATCACACTGCTCTAAAGGGATCATGTAGTGTTCCTCGCATGATCTCCTCCGCAAGTTTTATGAGGCATCTCGTCAGTCATTCCTGTCCTGCTCATCACATGATCTCCTCCATAAGGTTATGCTACCATAATCTCGTCAGTGATTACAGTCCTTTCCTCTACAGGGATCATGTAGAGCGCCCCCACATGATTTGCTTCACAACATTCAGTTGGATCTCGTTAGTTATTTCTGTCCCACTGCGCCATAGGGATTATGTAGAGCTCCCCGAATCATCTCCTCCACAAGGTTTAGTTGGATACCATTGGTCCTTCCTGCCTTACTCCTTTATTTGGATCATGTAATAGTCCTCATATGATCTCCACCAAATGTTATGGTAGGTATCTCATCAGTCCTTCCACACTTCCATTCCCTCAGGACACGATCCCTTGTCCTTCTCCTGCTCTGCGGCTTCACATACCAGCCATATTCTCCAGTGTTCACTAGCTGAAAAACTCGTCCACAAAAGTCTGGTGAGAGCCAAGTCCAACAGGTACGTGGAATTATATGGACCCATTGTGCCTGGATCTCATAAACAATCTTCTGTCCGGTTAAATATTCACCAATTTGTCCTTTAGCTCCAAAATGGACCAAGACTGGAAGGAAATGAGGATCTCCCAAAATCAGCTTCTTGCGTTTGAAATTCCTCTTCCTGATTTCTGTCCGTATGAGGAGCAGGTGCATCCCATTAATGTGTCTGTGGAGCTCATGTCTGATGGTGAATATAGGACAGGACACATATCCATCTATATCCGAGATATTGGTGAGTAACAGAGATGAGTGGATCTTTTGAAATTCAAATTCTCTGACATCACAGAATTTTTCCAAAAAGTTCAATTTGCTGCATAACTAGAAAACCTTTAAGTGCTTGTAAAATGTGCAGAGCACTGGTTTCCCCCTGAAGCCCCCTCTGAGCTCTGTAATACAAACCCAGCCTGTTAATGTCCAACTGACATCTGGCTGGGGGAAAACAGATGGTAAGCGGTGGTAACCAGCAGTGGACTTATCCACGCAGTGCAGGTTCGGGCTTGTTCGGCTGATTATATTGTATAAATAGTCCAAAAATGATCCCTTTTGGGAGGAAGATGCATGAATTACTGAGGTTTGTAGTCAGGTGGTACTGATGGAAGAAGTCGTGATATTTTCACATGGTTGGGTCTAAAAATGATCCCTGTTTGGGTAGTATCAAGAGCATAGCACTTTGCTAATTGAAGAGAGAATTTTTGGATGCCTTGTGATGAAGCGGTCTCTTTAGGTAAGGAAACAATACAGATGTAAATAAGTGATTGTTTCTCAACTAGGAATAAAAAATTATCCCTTTTTGTGGTCTACAACTGGTTTTCTAGTCACAAAATGGTTAAACAAAATTAAAAGGTTGTTTTTATCGAGCCATCCAAAAATTATCACCTTTTGATCAAGAGACAAAACAGTAGTACTGAAAAAGGAGTACTGTTTTCAAAGTCAAGAAGCTATGACTTGTTGCCAAACAAACCTTTTTTTAAAAAAAATTAGCGGTACTTTGGGAATGGTTTCATGTTTGTGTATGCTGGAGAGTATGTTTCCCATAAAACGTTCATTGCATTATGCTGTAATACCGCTGCTGCCAAGGCTGTTGTTGCTGACAGTAAACTGACCAGCATCTCCTTGAATGCCCTGATCTATCTGCTCATGCCTCAGCCACTGCACAACCACACACATCCTGGCTTCCCACTGTGCTATATGGAAACAGACCTCCTTCACAGTCTCAGGTTGGATAAATGTTAATCTCTTCACTGTTATAGTCAATTTTTTGTTTCTGGTCTTCTAGTGGTGCCCAGGTCCCCGGAGAACTTGTCTGTCACCAATGAGAAGATCATTTGGTCAAACCCATCTTGGACCCGTCATCTATCCTTCTTTCCCCTGCTGTTTGAGCTGTGGGTCAACTATCGAAACAACACCATTGTAAGTACAAGATTCACGTGTGAAGATGATCTTGAAGTGAGTGAAAGTCACTAAGACAAGGTTCTTCTATTGTCTATGGAATAAAGTGTTTAAATACAAAAGGCTCCTCCAAAAGAGCTTATTTTTTCAGCTTGTAATAAAAAGATGTCTTGGGACCTGTCAACATCTGACTCAAAAACCTGAATGTTAGCCAGGCCCCACATTTTACCAGATCCTAAATTGTGACCAGTTTCTACATCTCCATCAGGATTCACTTTGTTGCCAAGTTTTCAACTGTTTTCAGGTTTCACATTCTTTCACTAAGTGCTACCTTTACATGTTCTACAAGTCCTACAGATTTCACCTCTTCACCAGGATTTTCATCAGGTTTCACGTAATCACGAGGTTATATAGCTTCACTCTCTTTACATCACTTCACATAGTTAAAGGGCTGCTCCACTTTCTGGACAACCCCTTAAATCCTCAACTGCAGAATTGAGTAGAGAAGTGGAGCGTGAGGTTCTTCAAGCACAATATGCAAACATATTTGTTTTTTCCAGGTGACAAAGACCACAGAGGAGCAAAGCTACAATGTGAAGGATGTTCGGAATTTCACTGTCCGCTGCAGAGACCTGTATAACCCTTTATTGTGGAGCTCCTGGGCCCCAACGCTGAGGATCCTGTAAGAACATCATATGCGAGGTATTCTACAGGATAATCTTCTGAAAACAGAATAATCTAGACCAAGGTTCCCACCTCGATTCCTCCCCTCCAGTCCTCCCCTCCAGTCCTCCCCTCCAGTCCTCCCCTCCAGTCCTTGCCCCCAGTCCTTGCCCCCAGTCCTCGCCTCCAGTCCTCACCTCCAATGCTCATCTCCAGTCCTCACCTCTCCATTCCCCTCCTGCCACCAACACATCATGTTTTCTGAATGTCCTTAGTATTATGCAGGCCATAGTTCCATTATCTGTACAATTCTAAGGACATCATGACAACAAAATGTGTCAGTGGCTGGTGAGGACTGGAAATGAGAAACTCTAGTCTAGACCTCTCAGTATTCTCCTTACCTTAACATTACCAGAATACTCTCATCATAACACCGTAGTGTGACCATTGGGCCCCTCCAGTCATCTCATCTCTACAATGTGACCAGTGGGGCCCTTGCTAGCAGTGGGTATAATAGACCAGTGAGGCCCCTGCTAGTATTGGGCATATTAGACAAGTGGGGCCCCTGCTAGCAGTGGGTATGTTAGACCAGTGGGGTGCCTGCTAGCAGTGGGTATGTTAGACCAGTGGGGTCCCTGCTAGCAGTGGGTATAATAGACCAGTGAGGCCCCTGCAAGCAGTGGGTATGTTAGACCAGTGGGGTCCCTGCTAGCAACGCATATGTTAGACCAGTGGGGGCCCTTGCTAGCAGCGGGTATATTAGACCAGTGGGGTGCCTGCTAGTAGTGGGTATAATAGACCAGTGGGGTCCCTGCTAGCAGTGGGTATAATAGACCAGTGAGGCCCCTGCAAGCAGTGGGTATGTTAGACCAGTGGGGTCCCTGCTAGCAACGCATATGTTAGACCAGTGGGGGCCCTTGCTAGCAGCGGGTATATTAGACCAGTGGGGTCCCTGCTAGCAGTGGGTATAATAGACCAGTGAGGCCCCTGCAAGCAGTGGGTATGTTAGACCAGTGGGGCCCCTGCTAGCAGTGGGTATATTAGACCAGTGAGGCCCCTACTAGCAACGCATATGTTAGACCAGTGAGGCCCCTGCAAGCAGTGGATATATTAGACTAGTGGGGCCCCTACTAGCAACGCGTATGTTAGACCAGTGGGGTCCCTGCTAACATTGAGTATGTTAGACCAGTGGGGCCCCTGCTAGCAGTGGGTATATTAGACCAGTGGGGCCCCTACTAGCAACGCATATGTTACACCAGTGGGGGCCCTTGCTAGCAGCGGGTATATTAGACCAGTGGGGTGCCTGCTAGTAGTGGATATTTTAGACCAGTGGAGCCCCTGCTGGTAGTGGGTATAATAGACCAGTGAGGCCCCTGCTAGCAGTGGGTATCATAGAATCATAGAATCATAGAATCGTAGAGTTGGAAGGGACCTCCTGGGCCATCTGGTCCAACCCCCTGCTCAAAGCAGGATTCGTTAAATCATTCCAGTCAGATGTCTGTCCAGCCTCTGTTTGAAGACTTCCATTGAAGGAGAACTCACCACTTCTCGTGGCAGCTTGTTCCATTCATTGATCACTCTAACTGTCAAAAAGTTTTTTCTAATATCTAATCTGTGTCTCCTCCCATTCAGTTTCATCCCATTGCTTCTAGTCTTTCCTTGTGCAAATGAGAATAAAGTTGATCCTTCTACAATGTGACAGCCCTTTAGATATTTGTAGACAGCTATTAAGTCTCCTCTCAGTCTTCTCTTTTGCAAACTAAACATTCCCAAATCCTGCAACCTTTCCTCATAAGACAGGGTTTGCAGACCGGTCACCATTCTGGTCGCTCTTTTCTGAACTTGCTCCAGTTTGTTGATGTCTTTTTTAAAATGTGGTGCCCAAAACTGGACACAATATTCCAGATGAGGTCTGACCAAAGAGGAGTAGAGGGAAATAATGACTTCACGTGATCTAGACTGTATGCTTCTGTTAATACATCCTAGAATTGCATTTGCCTTTTTTGCTGCTGCATCACACTGTTGACTCATATTCAGTCTGTGATCTATTAGTATACCCAAGTCTTTTTCACATGTGCTGTTGCTTAGCCCTATTCCTCCCATTCTGTATATGCTTTTTTCATTTTTATTGCCCAGATGTAGTACTTTGCATTTTTCCCTGTTAAAAACCATTCTGTTAGTTGCTGCCCACTGCTCCAGTTTATTTAAATCTTTTTGAATCCTCTCTCTCTCTTCTCTAGTATTAGCTATCCCTCCTAGCTTTGTGTCATCAGCAAATTTAATCAGTTTACCCTCAATTCCTTCATCTAAATCGTTGATAAAGATGTTGAACAATACAGGGCCCAGGACAGAGCCCTGTGGTACCCCACTTGAGACATTCTTCCAGCTGGATGTGCAGCCATTTACGACCACTCTTTGGGTCCGATCACTAAGCCAGTTATGAATCCACCTAACAGTTGCCTTGTCCATTCCATACTATACTATACTATATTAGACCAGTGAGGCCCCTGCTAGCAGTGGGTATATTAGACCAGTGAGGCCCCTGCTAGCAGTGGGTATATTAGACCAGTGAGGCCCCTGCTAGCAGTGGGTATATTAGACCAGTGGGGCCCCTACCAGCAACACGCATGTTAGACCAGTGGGGCCCTTGCTAGCAGCGGGTATATTAGACCAGTGGGGTGCCTGCTAGTAGTGGATATTTTAGACCAGTGGGGGCCCTTGCTAGCAGCGGGTATATTAGACCAGTGAGGCCCCTGCTAGCAGTGGGTATATTAGACCAGTGGGGCCCCTACCAGCAACGCGTATGTTAGACCAGTGGGGCCCTTGCTAGCAGTGGGTATATTAGACCAGTGAGGCCCCTACTAGCAACGCGTATGTTAGACCAGTGGGGCCCTTGCTAGCAGCGGGTATATTAGACCAGTGGGGTGCCTGCTAGTAGTGGATATTTTAGACCAGTGGAGCCCCTGCTGGTAGTGGGTATAATAGACCAGTGAGGCCCCTGCTAGCAGTGGGTATATTAGACCAGTGAGGCCCCTGCTAGCAGTGGGTATGTTAGAACAGTGGGGTCCCTGCTAGCAGTGGGTATGTTAGACCAGTGGGGTCCCTGCTAGCAGTGGGTATGTTAGACCAGTGGGGTCCCTGCCAGCAGTGGGTATAATAGACCATTGGGGCCCCTGCTAGCAGTGGGTATATTAGACCAGTAGGGCCCCTGCTAGCAACGCATATGTTAGACCAGTGGGGGCCCTTGCTAGCAGCGGGTATATTAGACCAGTGGGGTGCCTGCTAGTAGTGGATATTTTAGACCAGTGGAGCCCCTGCTGGTAGTGGGTATAATAGACCACTGAGGCCCCTCCTAGCAGTGGGTATGTTAGACCAGTGGGGCCCCTACTAGCAACGCGTATGTTAGACCAGTGGGGCGCCTGCAAGCAGTGGATATTTTAGACCAGTGGGGGCCCTGCTAACATTGAGTATGTTAGACCAGTGGGGCGCCTGCAAGCAGTGGATATTTTAGACCAGTGGGGGCCCTGCTAACATTGAGTATGTTAGACCAGTGGGGCCCCTGCTGGTAATGGGTATAAAAGACCAGTGAGGCCCCTACTAGCAACGCATATGTTAGACCAGTGGGGGCCCTTGCTAGCAGCGGGTATATTAGACCAGTGGGGTGCCTGCTAGTAGTGGATATTTTAGACCAGTGGAGCCCCTGCTGGTAGTGGGTATAATAGACCAGTGAGGCCCCTGCTAGCAGTGGGTATATTAGACCAGTGAGGCCCCTGCTAGCAGTGGGTATATTAGACCAGTGAGGCCCCTGCTAGCAGTGGGTATATTAGACCAGTGAGGCCCCTACTAGCAACGCGTATGTTAGACCAGTGGGGGCCCTTGCTAGCAGCGGGTATATTAGACCAGTGGGGTCCCTACTAACATTGAGTATGTTAGACCAGTGGGGCCCTTGCTAGCAGCGGGTATATTAGACCAGTGGGGTGCCTGCTAGCAGTGGGTATGTTAGACCAGTGAGGCCCCTGCTAGCAGTGGGTATATTAGACCAGTGAGGCCCCTGCTAGCAGTGGGTATATTAGGCCAGTGAGGCCCCTGCTAGCAGTGGGTATATTAGACCAGTGAGGCCCCTGCTAGCAGTGGATATATTAGACCAGTGAGGCCCCTGCTAGCAGTGGGTATATTAGACCAGTGAGGCCCCTGCTAGCAGTGGGTATATTAGACCAGTGGGGCCCCTACCAGCAACACGTATGTTAGACCAGTGGGGCCCTTGCTAGCAGCGGGTATATTAGACCAGTGGGGCCCCTACTAGCAACGCGTATGTTAGACCAGTGGGGCCCTTGCTAGCAGCGGGTATATTAGACCAGTGGGGTGCCTGCTAGTAGTGGATATTTTAGACCAGTGGAGCCCCTGCTGGTAGTGGGTATAATAGACCAGTGAGGCCCCTGCTAGCAGTGGGTATATTAGACCAGTGAGGCCCCTGCTAGCAGTGGGTATATTAGACCAGTGGGGCCCCTACTAGCAACGCGTATGTTAGACCAGTGGGGCCCCTGCTAGCAGTGGGTATATTAGACCAGTGAGGCCCCTGCTAGCAGTGGGTATATTAGACCAGTGGGGCCCCTGCTAGCAGTGGGTATAATAGACCAGTGAGGCCCCTGCTAGCAGTGGGTATATTAGACCAGTGAGGCCCCTGCTAGCAGTGGGTATAATAGACCAGTGAGGCCCCTGCTAGCAGTGGGTATATTAGACCAGTGAGGCCCCTGCTAGCAGTGGGTATATTAGACCAGTGAGGCCCCTGCTAGCAGTGGGTATATTAGACCAGTGGGGCCCCTACTAGCAACGCGTATGTTAGACCAGTGGGGCCCCTGCTAGCAGTGGGTATATTAGACCAGTGGGGCCCCTACTAGCAACGCGTATGTTAGACCAGTGGGGCCCTTGCTAGCAGCGGGTATATTAGACCAGTGGGGTGCCTGCTAGTAATGGATATTTTAGACCAGTGGAGCCCCTGCTGGTAGTGGGTCATTTAGACAAGTGAGGCCCCTGCTAGCAGTGGGTATAATAGACCAGTGAGGCCCCTGCTAGCAGTGGGTATATTAGACCAGTGAGGCCCCTGCTAGCAGTGGGTATATTAGACCAGTGGGGCCCCTACTAGCAACGCGTATGTTAGACCAGTGGGGCCCCTGCTAGCAGTGGGTATATTAGACCAGTGGGGCCCCTACTAGCAACGCGTATGTTAGACCAGTGGGGCCCTTGCTAGCAGCGGGTATATTAGACCAGTGGGGTGCCTGCTAGTAGTGGATATTTTAGACCAGTGGAGCCCCTGCTGGTAGTGGGTATAACAGAACAGTGAGGCCCCTGCTTGCAGTGGGTATATTAGACCAGTGGGGCCCCTATTAGCAATGCGTATGTTAGACCAGTGGGGGCCCTTGCTAGCAGCGGGTATATTAGACCATTGGGGCGCCTGCAAGCTGTGGGTATGTTAGACCAGTGGGGTCCCTGCTAGCAGTGGGTATATTAGGTCTGTGAGGCCCTTGCTAGCAGTGGGTATTTTATACCACTGGGGCCCATGCTAGCAGCAGGTATATTAGACCACTGGGGCCCCTGTTAGCAGCAGGTATATTAGACCACTGGGGCCCCTGCTAGCAGCAGGTATATTAGACCACTGGGGCCCCTGCTAGCAGCAGGTATATTAGACCACTTGGGCCCCTGTTAGCAGTAGATATTATAGACCAATGAGGCCACTGCAAGCAGTGGATATTTTAGACCAGTGGGGTCCCTGCTAGCAGTGGGTATATTAGATCAATGGGGCCCCTGCTAGCAGTGGATATGTAAGATCAGTGGGGCCCCTGCTAGCAGTGGGTATTTTAGACCAGTGGGGCCCCTGCTAGCAGTGGGTATTTTAGACCAGTGGGGCCCCTGCTAGCAGCAGGTATATTAGACCAGTGGGGCCCCTGCTAGCAGCAGGTATATTAGACCAGTGGGGCCCCTGCTAGCAGCGGGTATATTAGACTAGTGGGGCCCCTGCTAGCAGTGGGTATTTTAGACTAGTAGGGCCCCTGCTAGCAGTGGGTATATTAGACCAGTGAGGCCCCTGCTAGCAGCAGGTATATTAGACCAGTGGGGCCCCTGCTAGCAGTGGGTATTTTAGACCAGTGGGGCCCCTGCTAGCAGTGAGTATGTTAGACCAGTGGGAACCCTGCTAGTAGTCGGTTTGTTAGACCAGTTCTGGCCATATCAGCATGCTCTTCTCCATGCTCCTCTTGCTCTTCTTCGTGCTCTTCTCCTTGCTCTTCTTCTTCTTGTTGTTCTTCTTGCTCTTCTTCATTCTTCATGCTCTTTTTCTTTTTGCTCTTCATGCTTTTCTTCATGTTCTTCTTCATGCCACCAAACTTCTAGTTTCTACCATAATTGATTTCTCGTCACATCTGAGGATCATGTTTCGGGAAAAATTCCAGCTGGATTTGACCTTGAGCCATGTTGAACAACGTTTTGATGCATTTGTCATCTGATTTTTCCCTTTGGAGCCTTGAGGGACCTACTTCCATACAGAGAAAACATAATGTCCATGTCTTTTTTTCTTACAGACACCTGCTGCTCCAGAGGTCATTTTGGGAGAAGCCGTGTGGTCTCCATATTTTTTGTTTTTCTCTAGGGCTCTCTATAATTTCTTGTATTGGGGAGGTTTGTGGTATTTATCATCTATGTGATCACATGATGGAGTTGCAGTCACTAAGGTCCCTAAGGATAATGTGTCCTGTGTATAATAAACGTCCATGTGAAAAGGCAGAATGTCTCTATCTCATCTGTAATATTAGGGGATAATCTTATAGGAGAGGAATCCTAAGATCTTTCTCAGCTTGCCCACATTAGATGGAGGCTTGTCTTTTAAGGCCATTACCAGAGCGATTTCCACTGTGTCCATGGTGTTTCCATCTCCATACATTATTTTTCTCAGTAATCGAACTTGTCTTTTGAATAGTTCACACACAATTCTTTGGAGTTAGCTTTACTCCATGCTGCTGATAACGGAGTAACGTCCTCACTAGAGTTGAGCGACTTTTGGTTTTTTAGGGTCGCGTTTCGTTTCGTGAAACCCGACTTTTCCAAAAGTCGGGTCGAGCAAGATCGTCCGATTATAGGGAAAAGTCGGGGTCGTCCCGAAACACGAAACCCAATGTAAGTCAATGGGGAATAAAAGTCGGCAGTGAGAGGAGGACAGGAAACACACCTACAGTGCCCATTTGAATGCCAAAAGCATCAATTCTTCTTACTTAAGCTTGTCAACCTTAATTAACTTCATAATACAAGTTACGCACTGAAAAATGGGGGTTATTTGGCTAAAGTTGTGGGGGGGAGGGCTGGCTGCAGGTTTTCATGTGCCCTGGGCGAAAGAGCGTGTGACGAACAACCCACGGCCGTTCGTCTACTTACGGGCGACACCAACGGGGGTCCCGCTGCCACCAAAACGCGACGGACAGCGGACCCTGTGTCACCACTATGTCACAGTCCCACCACTGACACGGGTGTATCAGCGGACGGAGGGGCGTGACACAGTGCCGGCACATGGCTATCACAGGCGCAGTGGGGCTTATCTTAGTTATCCCAACACTGGCACCATGTGACCAAAAATATCCAGCAAGCTAATCTCGCTCTACAATTTGCCGCAGGGGGAGTTTAATTTGGATGCCCCACCACTGCTATCAATCTTCCAAGTACTGCGGGGATTTATGTATATCCCACTTTCTCAGTTCCACCTTGGAACTCGCAGCTCTCCGGCGCCCCCCCTTACCCTCAGGTCAGTCAGGGAACTGCACCTAGGATAATTGGTCGCCGGACGGGCTGCCTGTTGTGAACCGGCAATTAGGCTTCTGCAGTAAGGGAATTATCAATGCTGTGGCTGAAGCCCCTTACTCAGCAATATAGGACCCTTCTAGACTGCCAGCAAGCCGTAATAGCCGTACACAACGCGCTGCCACCAGTCACGGTTACTTAATTCACAGTGTTAAATTAAGAGGGTCCGTGGCAAACCCCTTGAATTAGTAGCGATTATCTATCAAAGGCGTATAGTTCGAGTCTTAGAGCATAGAGACAGATCTAAATAATTATTTCATTTATTTTCCGAAAGAGGACAGTGATTACAGATAAAAGTTGCTATAAAATTGAGACATAAAATATGTACAGTACAGGTATAAAATAAAAGTGGAGAAAACAAAGAGATTACACTCACAGTTCCATATTGTTCCTTAGGCAGACCATGCGGCTAAGGTGGGTGGAGGCGGAGCTGCACTTCTCCGCTCATCTGAGTTCTTGTCAGCACGGACTCTGCAGCTGTTCTGAGCTGGTTCTGCCAGGGAATGCCTTATAGACTTTCCTATGTGACATCACAGAGAGGTGCATTCTGGGTTGATCCCACCTCTCTTATCCAAGTTATGTTTTGGCTACAAAACTTAGATTAGCTATAACTTTATGGGAGAAGCTGGTATGGACTCATCAGTGGTATCATGTTTCCCAGCGTAATGAGCCCATCAAGAAAACATCAAACATCTATGCGATATGACCATCCATTTGGGCGCAAATCCTATCTCATGTTCTGGACAGGGTAGAACTTCGAAACATACGCGGTCTCGAAGCTGGGACCGCTCAGGTTACAAAAATATGATTTTCATATCTCTACTTGGTACGGTTTTCGCAGGGCAGGCTCTTAAAGTTTTATTTCAAACAAAGACCTTTTTCCCGCATTTTTCTTTCAGCTGAGAGAAGCCAAATGGTGTGAGGAAGATGGTCTAGCTAATTAACATTCCTGCTCTTCCAGAGGAAGTGGCAGGGTTGATAAAACCTGGGGGGAAGGAATTCCTACTACTGACAGTTTACAATGTCCTAGGATGGAGGATTTGTTAGCACATTGCAACAGAAAACATATCTTGCAGATATTGTACATCACACCTCCCCCCTTAAGAGGGCGCTAAGGAGGCATTACCTCTCTGTAATCGGCCATGCGCACCTCAGCGGGTTCGCCCCGGCGGGACAACCCATCGGCATTGCCGTTTTCACTGCCCTTCCTGTGTTTTACAGTAAAATCGTACTGTTGAAGGGCAAGGCTCCAGCGGAGCAATCTTCCATTGGTTCCGGACACTGTGTGCAACCAGCTCAGAGGGTTGTGGTCGGTTACCACCGTGAAGGCGCGCCCATACAGATAGGGCTGCAAACGCTGCAGTGCCCACACCATGGCCAGACACTCCTTCTCGATGGTCGAGTATGCCACTTCCCTCAGCAAAAGTTTCCGGCTCAGGTACAACACGGGGTGCTCTTGGTCCCCCGAGTCGACCTGGCTAAGCACAGCACCGAGGCCAAACTCGCTGGCGTCGGTCTGTACCAGAAACGGGCGACTGCTGTCGACTGCTCTCAACACTGGAGAGTTGCACAGGGCTGCTTTCAAAGCTTGGAAAGCCGCCTCACAGTCATCTGTCCAGTTGACTGTTTGGGGTAGCCTCTGCTTGGTGAGGTCAGTCAAGGGTTTGGCAAGGGCACTATAGTCCTGTACGAACCGCCTATAGTACCCTGCAGTGCACCTGTTTCTTGGTCCTGGGGGTGGGCCAGGACACGATTGCGTCCACTTTTCCTGGCTCCGGACTCATGGAACCCCCGCCTACCCGGTGCCCCAGTTAGTGGACCTTGCGCATGCCTATCTGGCACTTCACCGGCTTGATGGTCAGGCCTGCCTTGTGAAGACGCTTGAGCACCTCCTGGAGGTGCTGAAGGTGTTCCTCCCAGGTGGAACTGAAGACGGCAATATCGTCTAAGTACGCCACTGCGTACTCCTCCAGTCCCCGAAGCAGGTGGTTGACCATCCGCTGGAAAGTGGCAGGGGCATTCTTCATGCCGAAGGGCATGACCGTGGACTCGTACAGTCCAAAGGGGGTGATAAAGGCGGATTTCTCCTGCGCCTCAGGGCTCAGGGGAATCTGCCAGTATCCCCGACTCAAATCCATGATGGATATGTAGTTGGCGTTTGTCAACCGCTCGAGCAGATCCTCGATGCGCGGCATTGGGTGGGCATCAGAGGTTGTGATGGCGTTGAGCCCCCTGTAGTCCACGCAGAACCGGGTGGTTCGATCCTTTTTAGGAACGAGGACTACAGGTGAAGCCCACGCACCTTTTGACCGTCGAATCACTCCCAGCCTTAACATCTCATCGACCTCTCGGCGCATGACTTGTTGCACCGTTTCAGAGATCCGATAAGGTGTTCGCCGTAATGGGGCATGATTCCCGGTGTCCACCTCATGAACCGCTAACTCCGTCCTCCCAGGACGGTTGGTGAACACGGGCCGGAAGAGTTCCAGGGTGGCCATCAACTGCAACCGCTGGGACACGGTGAGCGAACCACTTATCTCCATGTCCTCAATGGACCCATTGGCCTTGGCCTGGGCCAGCATGTCCAGGAGGGAATCTTCCTCCCCATCCTCTGGCAGATTGCAGACCGGTAGGATGCAAGCTTCACATTCGTAGTGCGCCTTCAGCATGTTGACGTGAAAGGCCTTGCGCCTACCCCGAGCATGGTCAAGCGTGACCACGTAGGTGACCGGGTTGAGCTGTTGGTGGACGATGTACGGGCCTTCCCAGGCTGCCTGAAGCTTATCCGTTGGTACCGGGACCAACACCCACACCTTTTGACCCACCTGGTAGGTCCGCTCCCGGGCGTTCTGGTCGTACCAGCGCTTCTGGTCAGCCTGAGCCTGCGTCAGGTTGTCATGCACCAACTGCGTCAAGGTCTGCATCTTGTCACAGAAGCGCATGACATAATCCACGATGGACACTTCTGTGGGGTTTGGCTCATCTTCCCAGGATTCTCTTATCAACCCAAGGGGTCCCCGGACTCGCCTGCCATACAGGAGCTCGAAGGGGGAGAACCCGGTCGAGGCCTGCGGAACTTCTCTGTAAGCGAACAGCAGGTGTGGGAGGTACCGCTCCCAGTCGCGCCCTTGGGTCTCAACCAGTATGCGGAGCATCTGTTTGAGGGTACCGTTGAAACGTTCACACAAACCGTTAGTCTGTGGGTGATACGGACTCGATACCAGCTGCGTCACCTGCATTTTCTCACAGAGAGCCTCCATTAGGCGAGACATGAATTGGGGCCCTTGATCGGTAAGCATCTCCCTGGGAAATCCTACTCTTGAAAAGATGGTCACCAGTGCATCAGCCACCTTATCTGCCCTGGTTGAAGACAGAGCTACTGCCTCTGGGTACCGGGTAGCGTAGTCTACCACGGTGAGAATGTATCGCTTTCCGGAGCTGCTGGGGACGGACAGCGGTCCTACAATGTCCACCGCGATTCTCTGGAAAGGCTCCTCTATCACCGGCAAAGGAATAAGGGGAGCCTTAAGAGCAGGCCCCGCCTTACCCACTTTTTGACAGGTGGCACAGGAGCGGCAGTAGTGTGTTACATCTGTCCCCATCTTGGGCCAATAGAAGTGTTGAGACAGCCGTGCCTTTGTTTTGCTGATCCCCAAGTGTCCAGCGAGTGGAATCTCATGGGCAATCCGCAACAACTCGCTTCTGAACTGATAGGGGATGACCAGCTGTCTTTCCCTCAACCACTCCTTTTTAGGATCTCCGGGTACTGTCTCCCGGTACAACCTTCCTCGTTCCCAGAACACCCTCTCCTTATCAGGCTTGGAGGTGGGCGTCTCGGCGAGACCTCTCAATTTCTCCAGGCTGGCATCTGAGTGCAGAGCAGCCTGGAACTCCATGCTGGAGGCTGCCAGAAGTGACGTCAGGGTCCCCTCTTTACTGGGACCCTCTGGAACCGGCTCTGGGTTCACCTCTGGTTCAGTCTCTCCTGTAGCAGCAGAGGGTCCAGAAGACAGTGCGTTACCTGCGATCTGGGCACTCTGACTGCGTGTGACAGCTGCTATGTTTGCTGTCTCCCTGGGGATTTCTTCAGACCCACCAGCTGGTGCTGCCCTGGGCTCTACCTCCCCATCCACCCCCAACACTTCAGGAGCAGTGCTACTTATGGGCCAGTTACCTTCCTCGGTGGCACTGGTCAGCTGCATGGCATTACCTTCCTCATGGTCCCCATGCACCTCCCCATTTCCTTGAGCACCGTTGCTTACTCCTGCCAGGGGTTCCTCAGCCGTCTCACTCCGCAGAGTGACGGGGCTGAGCACTTCGGTACCTGTGGACACATCTACCGCTTCAAAGAAAGGGTTAACGGGTTCAGTCGGCACAGATACATCAACATCATCATCATCCTTCCTAGGAGAAGAATGGTTATCAGTTTGCTTTGGTACATTCACATCAGCATCAGCATCGTACCTGGGGAAAGAATGGTTGTTAGTTGCATCATTACTCATCAAGGCATTAGCAGGTAACACATTCAGTTTCCCGTCATCATCATCATCATCAGGGTTAACGTTACCCTTATTATCAGTTTGGGGAAGGGTGTCAGGGACGTAGTATGCAACCATCCGCCCCAAGTCAGTCCCCAATAAAACATCAGTGGGCAGGTTTTCAGACACTCCCACCTCCCTCAACCCGCTCCCAGCACCCCAATCAAGAAAAACTCGTGCCACTGGCAAGGGACAACGGGTGCCTCCAATCCCGGTGACAGTCAGGGTTTTCCCCTCAACAAACTCTTCAGGGGCCGCCAGTCCAGGACGGATGAGGGTTCGTTCAGCCCCGGTGTCCTTGAGGCCTGTAGCAAGACGGGCCCCCACCTGAACAGGTTGAACGTTGTCGTCAGCCCTCCCAACCACACCTCCCACCAAAAGAACAGAGGCGTTGGGCCCGGGGGCCTTGGCTGGGGGGTTCTTCGGCCTGTTCGGACAGGCGTAAAAGAAGTGACCAGGCCGCTGGCAGTGGTGACACAGGCGACTGTCAGTAGCCGGCCTGTTGTTGGCAACAGGGACAGGGCCTCCGGAGGGACGGCCAGCAGGGGCATTGGGGTTGGTTGCTGGCTTACCCTATTTCCAGCTGGTGGCGACTGGCCTCCGCGTCTCGGGCTTCCGGTTGGCCTCGTGGTTGTCGGCGATCTGCGCTGCTTTGTCCGCGTTCGTTGGTTCGCGGTCCAGGATGAACTGTCGGACCTCAGCTGGGCAGAGATGCAGGAACTGGTCTTTGATCATCAGGTCCCGTAGCTGCTCAAAGGTTTCAACGGACAGTCCATGGATCCACTGGTCAAAGTGGGTCCTGAGTCCTTGCACCACATCACTGTAGCTATCATGTGGGCCACGTTGGAGGTGTCGGAACTTCTTTCGGTATACCTCAGGTGTCAGCCGGTATTTGGCGATCAGCGCCTGCTTTATGGCGTCATAGTCGTCATCGGCTTCTGGTGGAAGAGAAGCAAATGCCTCCAGGGCTTTGCCTTTTAGCCCTGGGGTCAAGTACCTTGCCCATTGGTCTCGAGGCAGCTGGTACTGTCTGCAGGCTTTCTCAAAGGCTCGCAGAAATGTGTCCAAGTCCCCATCCTTTTCCATCACGGGAAAATGCTCTGGCCGGGGTTTAGGAGTCTGGACGCTGCTGGGCTCACTGCTTCGGGCTGTGGGGGCATTCCCACCCCGCTGGAGTACCTCCAGTTCATGGGCCCTCTGCGCCTCCCTCTCGGCTCGCTGCTCTGCTCTCTCAGCCTCA
The DNA here is from genome assembly GCF_039654945.1 of Dendrobates tinctorius. Taxonomy (NCBI): domain Eukaryota; kingdom Metazoa; phylum Chordata; class Amphibia; order Anura; family Dendrobatidae; genus Dendrobates; species Dendrobates tinctorius. The sequence goes on along the minus strand of NW_027362144.1, from coordinate 785,935 downwards.
GCTTGGCGCTCACGTTCGGCTTGGGCCTCCTGCCGATATTGCTGGATCAGCCTCACCCGCCCATCCCTGTCTTCGGTGGGGAGTTCGTCCAAGGCCATTTGCAGATAGGGGTCCACCCCGTTCTGGTTGAATGTGGGGCCAGCGCTCAGGAGTGGAGCCTCTGCTGCAGCCCCATTGCAACTTGGGCCAACTTCTGCGCTCGCTGGATTCTGGTCGTTGTCCAGCTGCACTAGAGCCGCGATCATTTGAGCTCTGTTTTTGTTTGTGGCGTCAAGGCCTTGGTACGTGCATAACGCAGCAAGAACTTCCTTTGTCTGCCGGTTGTACCAAGGTTCTCCTTTTGCCGCCATGGTTGCCAAATAAAAGATAGAAAAAGAAAAACGAAGAACCGGGAGGGGGATACTTGCAAGTACACACTAATGTCTCAGGACTAGTAACCACTGAGTCTGTTCTCCAAAACCTATGATGCAGGATTCCCGCAGGAACCGTGCAGGTTTTTAGTGAGAGGAATGATTGCTCAAACCAAATCACTAATGCTCTAGGATTATCCCACCGCTCTGCCACCAATATGTGACGAACAACCCACGGCCGTTCGTCTACTTACGGGCGACACCAACGGGGGTCCCGCTGCCACCAAAACGCGACGGACAGCGGACCCTGTGTCACCACTATGTCACAGTCCCACCACTGACACGGGTGTATCAGCGGACGGAGGGGCGTGACACAGTGCCGGCACACGGCTATCACAGGCGCAGTGGGGCTTATCTTAGTTATCCCAACACTGGCACCATGTGACCAAAAATATCCAGCAAGCTAATCTCGCTCTACAATTTTCCGCAGGGGGAGTTTAATTTGGATGCCCCACCACTGCTATCAATCTTCCAAGTACTGCGGGGATTTATGTATATCCCACTTTCTCAGTTCCACCTTGGAACTCGCAGCTCTCCGGCGCCCCCCCTTACCCTCAGGTCAGTCAGGGAACTGCACCTAGGATAATTGGTCGCCGGACGGGCTGCCTGTTGTGAACCGGCAATTAGGCTTCTGCAGTAAGGGAATTATCAATGCTGTGGCTGAAGCCCCTTACTCAGCAATATAGGACCCTTCTAGACTGCCAGCAAGCCGTAATAGCCGTACACAACGCGCTGCCACCAGTCACGGTTACTTAATTCACAGTGTTAAATTAAGAGGGTCCGTGGCAAACCCCTTGAATTAGTAGCGATTATCTATCAAAGGCGTATAGTTCGAGTCTTAGAGCATAGAGACAGATCTAAATAATTATTTCATTTATTTTCCGAAAGAGGACAGTGATTACAGATAAAAGTTGCTATAAAATTGAGACATAAAATATGTACAGTACAGGTATAAAATAAAAGTGGAGAAAACAAAGAGATTACACTCACAGTTCCATATTGTTCCTTAGGCAGACCATGTGGCTAAGGTGGGTGGAGGCGGAGCTGCACTTCTCCGCTCATCTGAGTTCTTGTCAGCACGGACTCTGCAGCTGTTCTGAGCTGGTTCTGCCAGGGAATGCCTTATAGACTTTCCTATGTGACATCACAGAGAGGTGCATTCTGGGTTGATCCCACCTCTCTTATCCAAGTTATGTTTTGGCTACAAAACTTAGATTAGCTATAACTTTATGGGAGAAGCTGGTATGGACTCATCAGTGGTATCATGTTTCCCAGCGTAATGAGCCCATCAAGAAAACATCAAACATCTATGCGATATGACCATCCATTTGGGCGCAAATCCTATCTCATGTTCTGGACAGGGTAGAACTTCGAAACATACGCGGTCTCGAAGCTGGGACCGCTCAGGTTACAAAAATATGATTTTCATATCTCTACTTGGTACGGTTTTCGCAGGGCAGGCTCTTAAAGTTTTATTTCAAACAAAGACCTTTTTCCCGCATTTTTCTTTCAGCTGAGAGAAGCCAAATGGTGTGAGGAAGATGGTCTAGCTAATTAACATTCCTGCTCTTCCAGAGGAAGTGGCAGGGTTGATAAAACCTGGGGGGAAGGAATTCCTACTACTGACAGTTTACAATGTCCTAGGATGGAGGATTTGTTAGCACATTGCAACAGAAAACATATCTTGCAGATATTGTACATCACAGAGCGCCCCTTTAACACATACCACAACTCATCATGCTCCGATACGGCAGAGAAATACCGGTATAGTACAATGAAAAATACTTCACTTTTTACATCTCATGACGAGGCCCATCTATTTCTCCATACAGAATCATTGGTCCCATATAATGTTTGAAACAGTATATGATGAGCTCCACATAATGCTACAGTATATGTTGGTCCCCATGGATGAAGCTCCACTGTCTTATGGGCCCAAATAATGCTCCAAACATAATGGGCCCCATTTCTAATGCTCTAGTGTATAATGGGCCCTGTAAATGCTGCTCCAGTGTCTGATGTCCACCTTTGGAATGTTCCAGTGTATGGTGGGCCCCATCTATCATTCTCCAGAGTATAGTGCTCCCCAAAAATTGCTGTCCCAACATTGAAAACAATGAAATAAGTCTCCTCGATAGGGAATCCCTGTACTAGTCTGGACTCCTCGTCGTCCCCATCTTCCATCTCACTGCACAGTATTTCAACCTTGCAAGTGCTGTGATCCTGAGCAAGCAGGGGGGGCCCACTCATTGGCGACGGCACTGGCACAGGGCCCCTGATAGTACGGTGGTGTGTCTGATGGCGGGTGGGTCGAACCTGCACTTTCATCTGCAGCTTCCTCTTTGTCACCGTGTAAGATGGAACTGTATATGGGAAGGGTAACCTGAGTTTCATCGGGGTCAGATTCAGGCCGTGTAGCGTGCGAGGGGAATGTAGTGGTCTGGGTCAATGTACCAGCAGATTCATCGAGCAGTGGCTGGGCATCAGTGCACTTGTGTCGCCCCCAGGAGTACGGTCGCCACAGTGGCATTACCTTCTTCCTAGGGAGTGTGATGTCATGCTTGGGAGCAACGAAGGATCTCTCTAGCAGGTTAACTGATTGGGCGGCGTTATTCCCACGAGTCACGACCCTCCAAACAGCGTTCATGAAGGCAAAGTGTTTGTTTTACGTGGGCAGTATGGTTGCAAAGCTGAACCTTAAAGGAATGTCCAGAAGGGCACCACCAGGAGTGGAGCCTACGGTTAAATTCGACTCCACCTGGGAAACCTCAACCATGCCAGCTACAGAACAGATGCACACATTGCAAGCTTAATTCCGTTAACGAACGAGACTCCGTCATGCCCCGCGGTCCGAGTCCGGCTTACTAGAGGGACACGTGAGGCTCTGGCACATGAGATTGGCCAATAACTGGTGTGTCATGCCCTTACATGTCCGTGGCTGCATGTGCGCTACACTGAAAAGGCCAGCGTTTGTCGCTTACAGGTGCAGATAACCCGCTGAACAACGTTAGTGATGGGGATCACTGATTACAATTATTACCCGCGAACAATGATTTCCCAGTAAGTGCAGGTCAACCGCAGTTCCGGAATTAGGCCTAACCGTCATTCCTGAAAAAATGAAAAACTTACGTGTGCAAACCACAGGTGCTGTAGCTTGCTTAACAGCTCGCCAGCCGTTCTCACGCCCAGTATGGATTACACGTGATTGCACAAAGGTGAGAAAGGGTACCGTATCCCCAGATAACATGTATGGATAGCGTACACATTCAAAATATATGTCTATACATCAGGAGGCAGGCTCAGACGGTGTTAGGCCCAGTATGGATTGCACGTGATTGCACAAAGGTGAGAAAGGGTACCGTATCCCCAGATAACATGTATGGATAGCGTACACATTCAAAATATATGTCTATACATCAGGAGGCAGGCTCAGACGGTGTTAGGCCCAGTATGGATTGCACGTGATTGCACAAAGGTTAGAAAGGGTACCGTATCCCTGGATAACATGTATGGATAGCGTACACATTCAAAATATATGTCTATACATCAGGAGGCAGGCTCAGATGGTGTTAGGCCCAGTATGGATTGCACGTGATTGCACAAAGGTTAGAAAGGGTACCGTATCCCCGGATAACGTATGGATAGCGTACACATTCAAAATATATGTCTATACATCAGGAGGCAGGCTCAGACGGTGTTAAGCCCAGTATGGATTGCACGTGATTGCACAAAGGTTAGAAAGGGTACCGTATCCCCAGATAACATGTATGGATAGCGTACACATTCAAAATATATGTCTCAGGAGGCAGGCTCAGACGGTGTTAGGCCCAGTATGGATTGCACGTGATTGCACAAAGGTTAGAAAGGGTACCGTATCCCCGGATAACATGTATGGATAGCGTACACATTCAAAATATATGTCTATACATCAGGAGGCAGGCTCAGACGGTGTCAGGCACAGTATGGATTTGATGGCCCAGATTACACAGCGGAGGAGCAGGGAGAGGTAAAGATTGCAAATGCTGGGGCCCTGCCCAAGCAAGGGGGGCCCACTCGTGGGCGTCGGTACTGGCACTGGGCCCCTCATAGTACAGCGGTGTGTCTGACGGTGGGTGTGCACCACCACCGTCAGAGACACTTGATTGCACTATGAGGGACCCTGTGCCAGTGCCCGCGCCCAAGAGTCGGCCTACCCACCTGTCCAGGGCAACGGCACTCGCACGGTGTCGTGCGCTAGGTGGTGACCCCGGCCATGGGGGGGGGGAGGCAGCACAGTTAGGGAGTTTTAGAAAGTGGCATATGTTGATGTTGGACATTCAGCTGATGCAAAAGGTGAAATAGGTCAAGTCCCAGGAAGAGGTGGACCAAAGCAAGCCATTTTTCTGTCACCCTATGTGTCATCAGGGGAAGGTGGGACAAAATCCTTGGAAACCCATGCGTGGTTCATTTTAATGAAGGTTAGATCATCCACATTTTGGGTTGACAGACGGGTCCTTTTTTCTGTCAGTATTGATCCAGCTGCACTGAAGACTCTTTCCGATAGCACACTTGCAGCTGAGCAAGCGAGCTCCTGTAAGGCATATTGTGCCAATTCAGGCCAGGTGTCCAGTTTAGCGGCCCAATAGTCAAAGGGGAATGACCTGTGTGGGAGAACATCGATATGGGAGGAAAAGTAGTTTGTAACCATAGTTGACAACTGCTGTCTCCTGTCACTTTCCATCGATGCAGTATTACCAGTTGTGTGAGCGGTATTTGAAAAATCAGTCCACAACATTGTCATGAAACCCCTGTCTCCAACGCCACTTCTGCTGTGTGCACCACGAACACCTCTGCCAAGCTGCCCCCGGCCCGTACGGCTCGTGTGAGAATCATCACCGCTGCTGTGTGCTGGGAATGCCTCAAGCAACCGATTTACCAGAGTTGCTTGTTTATTAGCCAATATTAGGTCAAGGTTCTCCTGTGGCATGATGTTTTGTAATTTGCCTTTATAGCGTGGATCCAGGATGCTGGCCAACCAGTAGTCGTCATCGTTCATCATTTTGGCAATGCGGGGGTCCCTTTTTAGGATCCGCAAGGCATAATCTGACATGTGGGCCAATGTTCCTGGTGTCAATGATGCACTGCGAGTGCTGGGTGGAGGAGCACTTTCTGGCAAATCCACATCCCTCCAGTCACGCACAAACCCTGTACCAGACCTTGCCACGCCAACATTTTCACTTGCCCCACGAGATGCATCCTCCTCCCCTAAGTAATTATTATTATTATTATTATTATTTATTGTTATAGCGCCATTTATTCCATGGCGCTTTACATGTGAGGAGGGGTATACATAAAAACAAGTACAATAATCTTAAACAATACAAGTCATAACTGGTACAGGAGGAGAGAGGACCCTGCCCGCGAGGGCTCACAATCTTCAAGGGATGGGTGGTAATACAGTAGGCGAGGGTAGAGCTGGTCGTGCAGCGGTTTGGTCGATCGGTGGTTACTGCAGGTTATAGGCTTGTCGGAAGAGGTGGGTCTTCAGGCTCTTTTTGAAGGTTTCGATGGTAGGTGAGAGTCTGATATGTTGTGGTAGAGAGTTCCAGAGTAGGGGTGATGCGCGAGAGAAGTCTTGTATGCGATTGTGGGAAGAGGAGATAAGAGGGGAGTAGAGAAGGAGATCTTGTGAGGATCGGAGGTTGCGTGCAGGAAAGTACCGGGAGACGAGGTCACAGATGTATGGAGGAGACAAGTTGTGGATGGCTTTGTATGTCATGGTTAGGGTTTTGTAATGGAGTCTCTGGGCAATTGGGAGCCAGTGAAGGGATTGACAGAGGGGAGAAGCTGAGGAATAGCGGGGGGACAGGTGGAATAGTCGGGCAGCAGAGTTTAGAATAGATTGGAGGGGTGCGAGAGTGTTTGAGGGGAGGCCACAGAGCATGAGGTTGCAGTAGTCAAGGCGAGAGATGATGAGGGCATGGACTAGGGTTTTTGCAGATTCTTGTGTGAGGAATGAACGGATGCGTGAAATATTTTTGAGTTGAAGTCGGCATGAAGTGGAAAGGGTTTGGATATGTGGTTTGAAGGAGAGATCAGCGTCAAGGATTACTCCGAGGCAGCGAGCTTGTGGGACTGGGGAGAGTGGGCAGTCATTTACTGTAATTGATAGGTTCGTAGGGGGGGTCGCGTGAGATGGGGGAAAGATGATGAATTCTGTTTTGTCCATGTTGAGTTTCAGATATCTAGTGGAGAAGAAGGATGAAATAGTGGACAGACATTGAGGGATTCTGGTTAGTAGGGAGGTGATATCTGGTCCAGAGATGTAGATCTGTGTGTCATCAGCATAAAGATGATACTGAAAGCCATGAGATTCTATGAGCTGTCCCAGGCCAAAGGTGTAAATAGAGAACAGCAGGGGCCCAAGGACTGAACCTTGTGGGACTCCGACAGATAGGGGGCGAGGTGAGGAGGTGGTGTGTGAGTGGGAGACGCTGAATGTCCGGTCTGTTAGGTATGATGAGATCCAGGAGAGGGCCAAGTCTGTGATGCCGAGGGATGAGAGGGTCTGTAATAATAGGGAATGGTCCACTGTGTCAAAGGCAGCCGACAGGTCCAGGAGGAGGAGGACAGAGTAGTGTCGCTTGCTCTTGGCAGTTAAGAGGTCATTGGTGACCTTAGTAAGGGCTGTTTCAGTGGAGTGGTGTGACCGGAAGCCAGATTGTAAGCGGTCGAAGAGGGAGCAAGAAGAGAGATGGGAGGACAGTTCAAGGTAGACGTGTTGTTCCAGTAGCTTGGAGGCGTATGGGAGAAGTGATATAGGGCGATAGCTAGATACAGAGGATGGGTCAAGAGAGGGCTTTTTGAGGATAGGTGTGATGGAGGCATGTTTAAAGCTTGAGGGGAAAACACCAGTTGTTAGTGATAGGTTGAAGAGATGGGTTAGGGTTGGGATGAAGACTGTGGTGAGGTTTGGGATGAAGTGGGATGGGATCGGGTCGAGTGCACAGGTGGTGAGATGTGATCTTGAGAGTAGAGTGCAGAGTCGATCTTCTGTAATGGTGGAGAAGTTGGTTTTGAAGGTGGAGGGCTGGGAAGTCGGGAAGAAAGGGCTCTGGGGGTTGTTGACCAAAACTGTCCCTGATGTTATCAATTTTCTGCTTGAAAAATGAGGCAAAGTCTTCAGCTGAGATGAGTGGGGAGGGAGGAGGTGCTGGGGGGCGGAGGAGAGAATTGAAGGTGTTGAATAACTGTTTAGGGTTGCGAGACAGGGAGGATATGAGAGATGAGAAGTAGGTTTGTTTAGCTGTGGTGAGTGTGGTCTTGAAAGTAGTGAGGGACTGTTTGAATGCGATGAAGTGCTCGTTGGAGTGGGATCTTTTCCATCTGCGCTCAGCAGCCCTGGAAGCTCGCCTCAGCTCTTTGGTCAGGCTGGTGTGCCAGGGCTGTCTGTTGATTTTGCGAGTTTTGGTATGTGTAAGTGGGGCAGCGGATTCCAAAGCTACAGCTATTGTGGTGTTATATAGAGCGGCAGCGTCATCCGCATTGTGTAAGGAACTTATATCTGTAAGAGGGAGGAGGGATTCAGAGAATGAGTGTAGGTCAAGGTGTTTAAGATTCCTGCGAGGGTGTGAAAGTTTGTGGGGTGAGGATTGTAGACATGGAGTGAAGAGGGAAGAGAATGTGAGCAGGTTGTGGTCAGAGAGAGGAAGAGGTGAGTTAGAGAGGTTAGCTAGGGAGCAGAGGCGGGTGAAGATGAGGTCCAGTGTGTGGCCATCTTTGTGGGTGGCTGTAGAAGACCATTGAGTGAGGCCGAAGGAGGAAGTGAGAGATAGAAGTTTAGTGGCAGCTGAGAGGGAAGTGTCAATGGGGATGTTGAAGTCGCCCATGATGATGGTAGGGATGTCAGCGGAAAGGAAATGAAGTAACCAGGTGGTGAAGTGGTCAAAGAAGGTGGTGGCTGGCCCTGGGGGGCGGTAGATGACAGCCAGTTGGAGGTTGGAGGGGGAGTAGATGCGCACAGAGTGCACCTCAAAGGAAGGGAGGGTAACAGAGGGTGGCAGTGGGATTGGGGTGAAGGAGCAGGTATCTGACAGGAGAAAACCAACTCCTCCACCATGTTTGCTGCTGGGGCGGGGGGTGTGAGAAAGGTGGAAGCCACCATACGAAAGTGCAGCAGGAGAGGCTGTGTCAGAAGGGGTGAGCCAGGTTTCGGTGATGGCGAGGAAGGAGAGTTTGGTAGTAACAAAAAGATCATGGATGTAGGAAAGCTTGTTGCAGACAGAGCGAGCGTTCCACAGAGCTCCTGTTAGTGGGACTGGGGAAGCGGGGGCTGGGTGAATGGGTATAAGGTTGGAGAGGTTACGGAAGGTTGTGATAGAGCGTGGATGGGAGGTAGAAATGACTGTGGGAATGTGGTGAGGAGGACCAGGATTTGGAGAGATATCACCAGCAGTGAGAAGGAGCAGAGAAAGTGTTAGCAGGTGGGAGCAGGAGAGGGCATGAGGGGGCTGTCTGTGTTTGGAGACAGAGGATTGTATGTTAAGGAACAGTTTTGAGGCGGAGGTGAGGTGGATGGGGAGGATTGAAGAAGAGATGAACAGTTCCTTACTAGGAGTAGGGATTAGGGGAATTAGCAGAAAGTGAAGGATTATTGGGGTGAAAGTGATAACAAACAGAAACATTGTTTACAGTGACTGTGTCCAGTTACCTTCAGTTCTCTTCTGGTTCACTTCTGGTTTTAATTCTTAAATTAATCTTCACACTTCTAGCACACACTTATAGGAATCACAATGCAGACTGAAGTCTATGCAGACTTGTGCTCTGCAATATATGTACAACTAAGTGCAGTCAGGTGTGAAGCAGAGAGGAGTGGTCTCTGCTCATTTTGGCCAGACAATTAAGAGTGGACCATATGTATATGATCAAGCCAGAGTAAACAAGGTCATAAATAACACTGGGGTAAGCTGGGGTTAGCTGAAAGGCATACCATGTGAATGCTAGGTGCAGAGGCAAGTCTATGTGCAAAGCTGGGTGATGCACTGTGTCCTTCATAGACAGACAGCAGGAGAGCAGGAGAGCTGGGTGGATGGACATACCATGTGAATGCTAGGTGCAGAGGCAAGTCTATGTGCAAAGCTGGGTGATGCACTGTGTGTCCTTCATAGACAGACAGCAGGAGAGCAGGAGAGCTGGGTGGATGGACATACCATGTGAATGCTAGGTGCAGAGGCAAGTCTATGTGCAAAGCTGGGTGATGCACTGTGTGTCCTTCATAGACAGACAGCAGGAGAGCAGGAGAGCTGGGTGGATGGACATACCATGTGAATGCTAGGTGCAGAGGCAAGTCTATGTGCAAAGCTGGGTGATGCACTGTGTGTCCTTCATAGACAGACAGCAGGAGAGCAGGAGAGCTGGGTGGATGGACATACCATGTGAATGCTAGGTGCAGAGGCAAGTCTATGTGCAAAGCTGGGTGATGCACTGTGTGTCCTTCATAGACAGACAGCAGGAGAGCAGGAGAGCTGGGTGGATGGACATACCATGTGAATGCTAGGTGCAAAGGCAAGTCTATGTGCAAAGCTGGGTGATGCACTGTGTGTCCTTCATAGACAGACAGCAGGAGAGCAGGAGAGCTGGGTGGATGGACATACCATGTGAATGCTAGGTGCAGAGGCAAGTCTATGTGCAAAGCTGGGTGATGCACTGTGTGTCCTTCATAGACAGACAGCAGGAGAGCAGGAGAGCTGGGTGGATGGACATACCTGTCGGAAGAATAGAGATGCTTGTTAGAGTGCGATGGTGGCAGGTAGCAGGGCACAGTCTGTATACATCCTTCTGGTTTTAATTCTTAAATTAATCTTCACACTTCTAGCACACACTTATAGCAATCACAATGCAGACTGAAGTCTATGCAGACTTGTGCTCTGCAATATATGTACAACTAAGTGCAGTCAGGTGTGAAGCAGAGAGGAGTGGTCTCTGCTCATCTTGGCCAGACAAGTAATCATCCCCATCATCCTCCTCCTCCTCCTCTTCTTCCTCCACCTCGTCCAGGAGAGGTCCCTGAGCAGACAATGGCTGAATGTGATCAAGGATTCCCTCCTCCTCTTCCTCCTCATCAACATTGGCTGCAGACGCCTGCTCCTTAAGGTGCGTCAAAGTTTGCATGAGCAGACGCATAAGTGGGATGCTCATGCTTAGGATGGCGTCGTCTGCGCTTACCAGCCGTGTGCATTCCTCAAAACACTGAAGGACTTTGCAAAGGTCTTTCAGCTTCGACCACTGCACACCTGTCAACTCCATGTCTGCTCTCAAAGTGCCTGGCCGTGTATCCTCCCACAAATGCATTATGGCCTGCCTCTGCTCGCACAGCCGCTCCACCATGTGCAGGGTGGAGTTCCACCTTGTTGCAATGTCGATAATGAGGCGGTGGTTGGGAAGGTGGAGCAATCGCTGCAGCTTCTGCATACGAACGGAGTGTACAGGCGACCGGCGGATGTGCGCGCACAGTCTTCGCACCTTCTGGAGCAGGGCTGTTAACTCCGGATAATTTTTGAGGAAGCACTGCACCACCAGGTTCAAGGTGTGAGCCAAGCAAGGTATGTGGCTGAGTTTTGAAAGGGCTATGGCTGCCACAAAATTACGGCCGTTATCACTAACTACCTTGCCTGCCTCAAGATGTACGCTGCCCAGCCATGACTCAGTTTGTCGCTTCAAGTACTCGGCCAGCACCTCGGCGGTGTGTCTGTTGCCCAAACACATCATCTGCAACACAGCCTGCTGACGCTTTCCACTAGCTGCTCGATAGGGGGACACCTCGTGTGCAACAGTGGCAGCTGCAGATGGAGTGCTCGTACGACTGCGCTCTGTGGACGAGCTGTCGCTTCTGGAGGAGGAGGAGGAGGGTCGAACGCCTACAGCCAACTGTTTCCTATACCGTGGGCTAGGCAGCACTGTCCCACCACCGCTGTCCCCTGTGGACCCTGCATCCACCACATTAACCCAGTGCGCAGTGATGGACACGTAACGGCCCTGGCCATGCCGACTGGACCATGCATCAGTTGTGAGGTGCACCTTTCCGCTCACTGACTGCTTGAGTGCATGGACAATGCGGTCTTTCACATGATGGTGGAGGGCTGGGATGGCTTTGCGAGAGAAGAAGTGGCGACTGGGTAGGTCATAGCGTGGTACTGCATAGGCCATGAGTTCGCGGAAAGCTGTGCTTTCCACCAACCGAAAGGGCATCATCTCAAACGAGATTAGTTTGGCAATGTGGGCGTTCAAACCCAGTGTACGCGGATGAGAGACTGAGTACTTTCTTCACCTACTCATAGTGTCTGGGAGGGTGAGCTGGACTTGAGAGCTGCATATGGTGGAAGTAGCGGTGGACAGGGTGGACTGAGAGAGGGTTGATGATGGTGATGGAGTTGGTGTTCTTTCTGATGGCCTAGAATCAGTCTTTCGTTGATATAACAGTGGGATTCCCTGACTGCTGTGGCCTTGCAACGACACCTCAACATTTGCTGCTGTGCTAACCGGTGGGCTTACAGTGGGGGAAACAATGTAGAGTTGCTGACTACCTTCGTTGTGATCAGTTGCACATGTGGCACTTGAGGTTTGGTGTTGTGTCCACGCTTGCAAGTGCATGCTGGTTAAATGTCTAAGCATGCAACTGGTATTCAAATTTTTCAGATTTTTCCCTCGGCTAAAGGTCTTTGCGCACTTCTTACAGATAACCTTGGCCTGATCATGAGGATTTTGTTCAAAAAAGTGCCACACTGCACTCTTCCTACTTTGGCAGACATTTTGCGGCCTAGCACGGTGTGATCTTTTGACCCTCTGGACAAGCTGTCCAGCAACTCTTTTGATGTTTGGAACCTGTCTTTGGAGTGCTCCAGGCCTGCCAGATAACAGCTGTTGCGATGTCGATGTCTGCTGTGGATGCTCCTCATCTGAGCTATTGGAAGCAGCACCCTCTTCCCCCAATGGATGCCAATCTGGGTCAACAACTGGGTCATCCATCACCTCCTCTTCTATGTCATGTGCACCTTCCTCTGTGTCACCGTGTATGGTGGTATAGTGTGCGGGAAGGGGCACCTGAGTCTCATCAGGGTCAGAATCTGGCTCTGTACACTGCGAGGACAATGTAGTGCTCTGAGTGAATGTACCAGCAGAATCATCCATCAGCGGCTGTGCATCAGTGCACTCCATGTCAGATTCATCTTGGCCTGGGTAATTCACCATTTCACTTGATAATCCAGGCATGGTATGTGAAAACAGCTCCATGGAGTAATCAGTAGTATGGCCTGCGTCATCCTTCAATCTTGGTTGGGGTGAAGGACACAAGGAAAGGTGTGGTTCATGAACATGAGCCTCCAATGACGACTCAGTGCTTTTACTTTTTACAACTGAAGAAGAGGAGGCGATAGAGCTGGAGGCTGAGTCAGCAATGTAAGACAAAACTTTTTCCTGATGCTCTGGCTTTAAAAGCGGTTTGCCAACTCCTAGAAAACTAAGCGTTCGAGGCCTTATGGAGCCAGACGATGACGCAGGCTCAACACCTCCTGCATTCGGTCCTATTTTGCTCTTGCCACTACCATCAGATCCACCACCAACACCATCATTACCAGCTGCCAACCCCCGCCCAATTCCACGGCCTCTTCCACCAGCCTTCCTCATTTTTGGTAGAAATGTAGACAAAATCCAACAAACTATATAGTAATGTAAAACAAGGTACAAGGTGTCTATAGGACAGGGGAGATTTTGAATTTCTGCAGACACTGGACACTTTTGGATTGTGTGAGGCCCACTGATATCTGAGCGCTATGTCACAGGCTCGATGGCACAGCTGTGACCAAAGTGACTAGAGGATAAGGGAGATTTTGAATCTCTGCACACACTTTTGGACACTGGACACTTTTGGATTGTGTGAGACCCACTGATATTTGAGCGCTATGTGACAGGCTCGATGGCACAGCTGTGACCAAAGTGACTAGAGGATAAGGGAGATTTTGAATCTCTGCACACACTTTTGGACACTGGACACTTTTGGATTGTGTGAGGCCCACTGATATCTGAGCGCTATGTGACAGGCTCGATGGCACAGCTGTGACCAAAGTGACTAGAGGATAAGGGAGATTTTGAATCTCTGCACACACTTTTGGACACTGGACACTTTTGGATTGTGTGAGGCCCACTGATATCTGAGCGCTATGTGACAGGCTCGATGGCACAGCTGTGACCAAAGTGACTAGAGGATAAGGGAGATTTTGAATCTCTGCACACACTTGTGGACACTGGACACTTTTGGATTGTGTGAGGCCCACTGATATCTGAGCGCTATGTCACAGGCTCGATGGCACAGCTGTGACAAAAGTGACTAGAGGATAAGGGAGATTGGATTGCTTTTAAAAAAGCAGTTTGTGGAGCAGTGGGTAAACAGCAATGCAGGAATGTCAGGAAGCCTTAGAAGGCAGCCCAACAACCAACACCACTGATACACCACTATATAGCCTCCCCTTGCACTGCACACACAGTGACTGGTGTGTTGTGCAGGCCAAATCGCTAGCAGCAGAAGCAGTTTTTTTGTCTTCTTCCCTGCCTAACGCTCTCCCTACAGAATCAGCAGCAGCCTCTCCCTATACTGAGATCGGCAGAAGTAAGATGGCGGTCGGCGTGCACGCCCTTTTATACCCCCTGTGACGCCCACCAAAGCAAGCCAATCACTTGCATGCCCTTCTGAAAGATGGTGGTGACCCCTGCCTATGTCATCACGTTGCCCACAGTGTCCGTGGATCCTGATTGGCTGAAAAAGAGCGCAAAACAAACTTTTGAAACGCGACTTTGGCGCGTAAGTCGCCGACCTCGTGGCCGACCTCATCCTAGGGTCGGGTTTCGTCTCATGAAACCCGACTTTGCCAAAAGTCGGCGACTTTTGAATTTTTTCGACCCGTTTCGCTCAACTCTCGTCCTCACACGTTGAACATGTTGGGTACCACATTGTCATCTAGATGCAGCTGGCAGATATCGTCCCTTAACTCCGCTATGCATGCTTCCATGCTCCTCTGAAATTCTGCCAGGGCAGAGCTGAGCCCTGATGGCATATGGATCCACTCACCTTCCTTGTGCCCATAATACCCTCTCCTTATCAGTCATGGAGGTGGTCGTCTCGGTGAGGTATCTCAATTTCTCCAGGCTCGCATCTGAGTGCAGAGCGGCCTGGAACTCCTGGCTGGAGGCAGTCAGAAGTGACGTTGGGGTCCCTTCCTCACTGGGACCCTCTGGAACCTGTTCTGGGTTCACCTCTGGTTCAGTCTGTGCAATCCCCATGGTGTGATTAAGACTGTCAGGGGTCAACTGAATTTTTCAACAAAACCTTGATCAAGGTCAGAGAACCAGGTACTACAGGACAAACTATCCAGCATGTTTTGAATGTTAAGTAGCCATTGCCGATCAGGAATTGACTTCCTTTAAAGTTCCCGATAATCACAGCAAAGCCTCAACGTGGTGTCCTACTTCCTGATACAGGCAATAGAAGAGGAATTTTTTGGACCCAACCTCTTTTAAATAGGTCTTGCAGATATTCTTTTGCTTCTTGGTGCAATGGTTTAGGCACAGACATGTAACTACCGGTTCCTGGGATAGTGTCTTTCAGGTTGATCTTCAGGTGTAATGACGGAATGCACCCTATATTAGTCATTCTTTGAGAATGTGTAAAGGTACTGGAAGTGAAGTTCGTTGGATGCAGTGAAGAGCAGGAGGCAGAGAAGGGGTTAACAGAGTTTACTTTTAAACAGGTTATTGATGTACAAGGGATACGCCACACAGGGAGATGAAATCAACAACAAAATGGCACAGGAACACTGAGTGCAACAACAGGTGTATTCCCAAGCACCTCTTCACACCCACACATGGGTATATGCTTCCTGATTTTGACTATTTGGGGGTTATCCTCCTCCTTCTCCTCATCCTCAGAGCCCTAAGAGTCAGCCTGTCAGCATTTTTAGTTGACAGGTGGATGCGCTTATCAGTTATAATTCCACCAGCACTAAAGATATGCGGTGACAAAAAGCTAGTGGAAGGACAGGCCAGGACCTCCAAGACGTAGAGCCAGTTCATGCCTCGTGTCCAGCTTTGAGACCCAATAATTAAAAGGCAAGATGAATCTTGGAGGTCGTTGGTACGGTCAGCAAGGTACTCCCTCACCATCTTCCAAAACTTTGCACTCCTTGTGAGAGTACCCTTCAGGGGCCACTACGATGGGAGGGTCTGAGAAAACACTCCCAGAACTTTGCCAGTGTTCCCCTGCCTCTGCTGGATTGGAGCTGTGCCTCTCTCGCCTGTACTCCTTGGTTGTCCAATGAACTGTGACCTCTGCAGCCAGCGTTTTCAGATGGGAATTTTTAAAATAATTCTGCAACAAGGGCCTTCTGGTACTGCAACATTTTAGTACATCTTTCGTAATGACTGTCAGTCAAAATTTTGACAATACGAGGGTCACGGGAAAGGCAGCACAACATAAAGTCAGCCATGTGTGGCAGACTGCTAACAGGCAAGACTTCTGTGTCCTCACCAAAAGGATGACTGACCATGCTCTCATCATCCTCCTCCCTGTCCTCAGGCCATCCACACTGAATAGGCGATATGACAGTTATGCTTGTAGTATCATCTATAGCGCATGATCTTCCTCCTCCTCCTCTTTCTCATTGTCAATCAGTCCACATTGGGATGACATGAGGCTGGGCTGTGTGTAATCACTCTATATGCTTCCTTGCTCCATCTCATCGTGCTCAGCCTGCAATGCCACCTCTTTGATTGTGAGCTGAGAGCATTTCAGAAGATAGAGAAGCGGGATGGTGACACTAGTTATGGCGTCATCGCTGCTCACCATCTTGGTGGATTCCTCAAAGTTTTAGAGGATGTTACATATGTCTGATATCCATGTCCACTCCTGAGGTCTTATGTGTGTAGTCTAAACTGAATACCAACGGCCTTGTTGATGCTGGTAATGAACAACTGCCCTCTTCTGCTCACAAATCCTTTCCAACATCTGCAGTGTTGAGTTTCAACGCGTGGGGACATCACACACCAGTCGGTGAGCCGGAATCTGCAAACGCTGCTAAAGCATGGCAAGGGCGGCAGAAGCTTGAGGTGACTGAGGGGTGATCTAATAACCATGTATAAGTATATAAGGGGACAATACAAATATCTCTCCGAGGATCTGTTTATTCCAAGGAAGGTGACGGTCACAAGGGGGCATTCTCTGCGTCTGGGGGAGAGAAGGTTTTTCCACCAACATAGAAGAGGATTCTTTACTGTTAGGGCAGTGAGAATCTGGAATTCCCTGCTTGAGGAGGTGGTGATGGTGAACTCAGTTGAAAGGTTCAAGAGAGGCCTGGATGTCTTCCTGGAGCGTAACAATATTGTATCTTACAGTTATTGTTAGGTTCTTTAGAAGGACGTAGATCTGGGGATTTATTCTGACAGAATTTTATAGACCGAACTGGATGGACTAATGTCTTTTATCGGCCTTACTAATTATGTTACTATGACTTTCTAAAATGGGCACACAGGTGGCGTACTTTGACCAGCAGCTCCGGGTAGCTTTTGAGAAACCATTGAATGAGATCAAGCACATGGGGAAGGCATGGTACGTGTGTGAGTTCACCTTGCCTCAGAATCACCACCAGGTTTCGTCCATTGTCACATACGACCATGCCTGGCTCTAGGTTCAGCGGTGTCAGTCACACATCTGCCTGCTCTTTCAGAGCTGTACACAACTCTTCAGCATTGTGCGGTTTGTCACAGCCTGTACACTTGGCTGAAGCAGTGCTGCAGTGCTTCCAGCATGTGACTGACATGGTCATTTCGGAGATGGAGGCTGAAGAGGAGGTGCAGGAGCTGTAGACTGGGGGGGGCAACCCTGATTTACATAGGGCCCGAATCCTCGGCATCGGGAGGATGTGTTCCATCCCAAGATCCCTCTGGGTCCTGGCTTCCAATAAGTTAACCCAGTGTGCTGTCAACGAGATGTTGTGTACCTGCCCACAAGCACTTGTCCACGTGTCCGTGGTTAGGTGGACTTTCCCAGTAACAGCTTTGTTCAGGGCATAGGTAATGTTGTTGGACAAGTGCTTGTGTAATGCCAGGATAAATAGTTTCGACTTGGGACCGAGTACTTTACCTTGGGATGGCTGCCGCCATCAGGTTGCGGAAAGCTTCCATCTTCACGAGCATAAAAGGCAACATTTTGAGCGCAAGCAGATGAGAAATGTGTGAATTTAGTAGTGTCATGTGGGGCGTTGGCTGCGTATTTACGCTTGCGTTCCTGTGAAGGGTTAATACTAAAATCAGAGCTGAAGTTTCACTTCTCCATTTTTCCTGAAGGTTTTGTTTCTCCGTTTTTGTTGCTGTAAGATAAATTTTTGTAATTGGCATGGGCTGTCATGAAACCAGACTGTTCCCATCAGGTGCAAGATAAGGGAACCGGGGGGTGTAAAACTCTGAAGAATATGCCATTATATTGCTTTCTATGCTATTTGGATATGGACATATATGTAGTTTCCGGTCTTCTTGCAATATTATTGGCTTATAAAGTGAAATGATGTTATTGGTTGTTGAGAACTTTGCATAATTAAGCAAAATGTTATAAAAGAAGTGACTAAAATAAAGGGGCTTGGTGATCTGCCTTGATCCTCCCGTACAGAGACCCTCGTCTCCGTGTGGTCATTTGAGTTGCTAGCAACACTCTGTGGAATAATTTGGACATCACTGGCTCAACCATGAAGGGTTAATTTAGCCCTCCCTAAATAGCTACCCCGACAGCTGGCCGCCCAACGTGGGGCCCCCGAACAGGGATGCCTCTGCCCCAGAGGACAACAAGACAAAGGACCCTCGGAGCGGACACAGGTGCTGGAAAATTGGGACTGATCATCCCCCACGACAACCACGGTAAGTTGGCAGTTATACTGTTCAGACTGACCGTTGGTGTGGTTTTCCTGTGCTTGTTGCTGCAAAGAGGATCTGAGGTTTGTCCCCGTGGTGGGGTGATTCATGGGTGGAATCATATAGAGGTGCAGTCCCATTGGGGGCCCAGTGCTCGAACCGTACCTCATAAGGGACAGACACCCCGGATTGACCAGTGATTGTGGCTCTCTTTATAGTCAAAACATCCTAAAATCCTGAATCCACTGTTAGTAATCAGGCGTGGTGAGTGATCGAAGACTGGGAAGGAAACGTAACTCAAGTATATATAGATAGATATATATAACTAGAGGTGTCCGGAGGGATAGTCTGAGATTCCCTCCTCCTTTCACTGAGTACCCCGAATTTTGGGCTTCCCAGAGGGGGATTATTGACCTGGTGGAACAGACTGATACGGCCGCTCCAGATCTGTGCACAACTGAAGTAAGGATATTTAGCTCTAAATGAGAGAATCCGTGGAAGGAAAAGAAGAATTTTGTGGCTTGGCACATGAATTGTGTGACGAAGGTGTTAGGAAGAACAGAGAAAGCGAATTCTGATTGTTTCTGTTACTGCTATGTTGAAGAAGGAAAAATTGTCTATTATGACAGGGACTGGATGTATTGTGGTTCAAGAAAGTGACTGTGGTGTGAGAAAGTGATTGGTTAAGAAGGAACTAAGATTGATACTAATGTGTCAGGCAGACAAATAGTTAAAAGTGATGATTTGAAAGAAGAGGTCTCCCTGCTAGATGACAATTGTACAAGGAGACCCGGAGTCACAGCCCTGCTATGTCTAATATTGCTAGTGGTTATGAGTATACTCCCTTCACCCCATCCCAAATAGACACCCTTTGCAATCAATTACCCAATTACGCAATCCAGAGACTTCCCCCATGGCTTTCTACAGGCAAATGGCAGCAAATCGAGAGATTTATTCCACTCCCCGAAGAGATCTATTACACATACTTCGAGTAAAAGTTGGGGAGGGGTATTTTCCAATTATGGAGGGTGGCATGATGTATAATGTGAATCTGGATGGGGGAACCTATGAGAGTGGTGTTGATTTCTGCAATTCTTTAAAGGTTTGGGCACAAGATAAATTAGCGGACCAAGCTACCTCTCTCACAGATGTCACACAGGACAAGGGGGAGACCGCTGAGAAGTTCTGTGGGCGTCTCATGGTAGTATTTAGAGATCTGGGATTCTCACTGTATAATGAAGCCCATACACATCTTTTTGAGGCGGCTTTGATGTCCGGCCTTAAACCCGAATTGCAAGAGGCAATAATTTCAGTTAGACCTGACGTTGAGAATTCCACTCCGGACAATGCATTGAAAGTGATAAAAAGTTTTCAGAAGAATTTAACCCATTCTGCAGCAGCAAGGAGACAGAAAAATAAATCAGCAGCGGCAGCTGTGACAGCCGCCCCTGCTCTAACAGCAGCAGCCCCCACCTTTGCTGACGGCACCTATTATCATCAGCCGCCAGCCTTAGTAGTGGTTCACCAGATCCAGAGGAAAAAAAAAAAGTTTTCAGAAGACTTTAACCCGCTCTGTTCAGCAGAGAGAGGAAAAAAAAGCAAGCTAGCAACTGCAGCTGCTTCAGTACCCCCTCCCATCTTAGCTCACACCATATCCCCCTTCGCCCCCACCGCAGCTGCAATCACACGGCCCGTTCCTTATCAGCACACACAAATTCAATCCTATGACTGAGAACCCTGCTAATTCTCGTCAGTAATTCTAGCGCGATTCGGACACTTTTATAGAGATTGTCATTCCCCTGCTATTTTAATCGGGGTAGATGGCATACCCAATTAATATACTTTTATAAACCCCATAAAACCCTTCCCCGAGGTTACTATTCAGTTTGTAATCTCTCCCACATGTCCAGTAAATTTACTAGGAGCAGATTTATTATCATAGTTCCGCTCCAGAATACAATTCCAAGATGATGGTCAGATGGTTCTTATGTTATATAATCCCCATTGTTGTGAGCTCATCTGTTCATTCACCATTTGTGTCGGAGGATCTCCCTCTTCTGGTGAAGGAAGGTAGTGAGGCTGATTTGGATGAAAGAAACCAAACACCTGATCAGGTGGATTGTGACTGGGTAACAGGAACTTCAGACTGGATATAAGGCAGCCGACGCCCTTCTGAGTGGCTGGTGATTTCTCTGCTGGATTCTTGGAGACCAGTCTGATTCCTGCTTCCCAAAGATAAGTTTTTGCTCTGCTATTGAACTTTAGTTTTGGTTTTGTTTACCTTGTTTTTGCAACAGGTGGTTCGCTTGCACGGGATTCCTGAGAACATTGTATCGGACAGAGGAGTTCAGTTTGTCTCTAGTGTCATGATCACGTGTGTCAGGACGCAGATGTTTCCGCAAGGCGAACCCATGTGACACACGTGACCCTGGATACACCGCCTCCAGTGGGGCGCATTTAAACAATAAAACGTGCAGGTGGATACGCCGCCTCCACCTGGCGAATTTAGGTATTACACGTTATACATACAATAATCAAATAATAAAGGGGGAACCTGGGAAACTTTAACAATGGTGGGCCCTGCGATGGGGAATGGGGACATGGAGACCTCCTAAGCTCCCCTGAGCCAGTGTCCCTGCACTCCTTACATTCCCTAAACAGGCTCCGCACCTGTCGCCACACGCGTACCTTAACGCCCTTGCTCACCCTTACCCTAAACCCTCACTAGGGAATGGGTCGGTGCGGAGACTAATCCCACAACTGCACTAATAACACACATGAGGAAAGAGACAATACAGGGGAAACACCACTTAGCTTTGCTCTGCTGCATGCGCTCCTAGCAACAGAGCCCTCCACCTGAGTGCATCTTCTCCTCCACCTGGATCCATCACCATAACAGGATCCTCCACCTTAGTGCAGCCTTGGAGCAGAGTCCAACACCAGTTGCAGCTGCTTAGTACCAGAGTCCCAAGGAAGTGTTCAGCTTCTGCCACGAAGTCAAGCATGCTTGAGTCCAGCTCAGCGGCCCACATGGTGAGTGCCACTCTCCATAGTAGCCACTCCACCAGACCATGCAGACACTTCCCGCTGACTTCATCACTGCGACCCCACCACGCCATGCGAGCCCTTCGTCCAGACACCATAGCTGCAACACGTCCCCCCTGGCTAAGCTGCGCAGGACTCCTCACCAGCTCCATCCTTCCTCCAGGCTCTCCAAACCAGAGTGAAACACAAACTCACAATATCACAGGCAGTGAGTGAACACCCTGAGCACACCTTTATAGGGTGTCACACCTGATCCATAATTAAGTGAACATTAACCTAAACCTAAGGTGCGATACCATTCCCCACCACCGGGCAACTTAGAATGAATGACACCACGTGTGATAATTCTAATGGCCACCGGGGGCTATCATGACACACTTTGGAACCAAAGGAAAAAAAGTTCACTTAATGCATTTAATACCGCCAGATCCAACACAGGATCATGACATCTAGATTCTGGAGGACCTTTTGTTCCAAGTTGGGAATTCAGTTGTCCTTCTCCTCTGCATTTCACCCTCAGACCAATGGGCAGACGGAGAGAACAAACCAGACTTTGGAGGCTTATTTGAGATGTTTTATATCTGCTGATCAGGATGATTGGGTCTCATTTTTACCCTTGGCCGAATTTGCTTTAAATAATAGAGCTATTTCTGCCACTTTGATGTCACCCTTTTTCTGTAACTTTGGGTTTCATCCTCGATTTTCTTCAGGGCAGGTGGAGTCTTCTGCATGTCCAGGGGTTGACACTGTGGTGGAAAGAATGCAGCAGATTTGGGACCAAGTGGTGGATAAGTTGTCTCTTTCCCAGGAAAAGGCCCAGCGGTTTTCCAACCGGCATAGGACCATTGGTCCCCGGTTTAAGGTGGGTGATATGGTCTGGTTGTCATCAAAGAATGTCTCTATGAAGGTGGCTTCTCCAAAGTTTAAACCTAGATTTATTGGACCTTACAAGATTTTGGAGATTATTAATCCGGTCTCTTTTCGTTTGGCTCTCCCTGTCACATTTAAGATTCATAATGTGTTTCATAAGTCATTGTTGAAGTGGTTTGTTGAACCAGTGGTTCCTATGGTGGCACCTCCTGACCCTGTGTTGGTTGAAGGTAACATGGAATATGAGGTAGAGAAGATACTGGATTCCCTTCTGGCTAGACGGAGACTCCAGTATTTGGTTAAGTGGAAGGGTTATGGTCAGGAGGATAATTCCTGGGTCTCTGCCTCTGATATTCATGCCAAAAGATTGGTGCGTGCTTTTCATCGGGCTCATCCTGATCGGCCTGGTGGCTTGGATGAGGGTTCAGTGACCCCTCTTCAAGGGGGAGGTACTGTTGTGAGCTCATCTGTTCATTCACCTTTAGTATCCGAGGATCTCCCTCTTCTGGTGAAGGAAGGTAGTGAGGCTGATTTGGATGAAAGAAACCAAACACCTGATCAGGTGGATTGTGACTGGGTAACAGGAACTTCAGACTGGATATAAGGCAGCCGACGCTCTTCTGAGTGGCTGGTGATTTCTCTGCTGGATTCTTGGAGACCAGTCTGATTCCTGCTTCCCAAAGGTAAGTTTTTGCTCTGCTATTGAACTTATTTGTTTTGGTTTTGTTTACCTTGTTTTTTTTTTTAGTTCAGCCATCCCCGGCCGGGGGTGTGCTGGATTCTTATTCCTTGATCAGTGTTCTCTTTTGCTCTGCTTTCAGAATATTCTGATTGCTGATATAGGGTTTGAAGTCTAGTGACTTCAGGGTCCTTTTTGCTTATCAGTTGTGTTGGTAATATTTTTAGCAGGGTTTTCTCGGATTGCAGACTGCAGCTTTTCTGTCCTGTCCTTTTTAGTTAGCTTGGGCCCCATCGTTTGCTCAACCTATCTTTCTATCTGTGTTAGTGTTTTCATCTTGTTTCACCGTCATTATATGTTGGGGGCTGCCTATTGCTTTGGGGGTCAGCTCTGGGGCAAGTCAGTTTTTCTCTTTTCTCTCTTTAGGCTTATTTAGATCTCCGGCTGTGACGAGGTGTCTAGGATCACAGTAGGAACACTCCACGGCTACTGCTAGTTGTGTGATAGGATTAGGGGTCTGCAATCCGCTAGTTTCCAACCTCTCTGATTTTCTGGGCTGAGCTTGTGTTTTGTTTTTTCCTCCTCGGTGACTCAATCATAACACCCTATGTAGATGAAGACAGTGAGGAAATCTGTATTTTGCATGCCTTTCCCACCGATGCCACAAGGGGCCCAAAACAGTCCCAACCAGTTAGCAAAAAAAAAAAATATGAGCAAGTGTCTTTTGCCATTGTTGTCATTGTTAGCCTCCTTAAGCATCTGGCAGCACTGAACTGTCGGGTTTCGGCCTCGGGACTTCAGTTCTGCCTTGGTCAAGTGATATTCTTGGGTCACTGTCTCCTTCAGGGTGCCAGACACCTCGCAGAAGAAAGAAAAATAGCTGTCAACTCCCTTCCTTTCCCAAAAGATGCAACGGAACTCCAGCGTTTTCTTGGACTATGCATTTATTTTTGTCAGTGGATACCGGATGCATCCCGCATAATGTAACCCTTTTACAACGCCTTGAAAGGCGGTATAATGAACTATAAGGAAAGATGGCAGTGATGAGGATTACCTCCAACATGACTGTTCCCAACTTCTGACTGAAGAAACAGCTACTCCACCAAATGTCAGTGAGAATCCACTCCCAAATCCTGATCTAGTGTTATACACGGATGGTTCAAGATATGCTGATGAGTTTGGTAGATTCCACACGGGATATGCTGCTAACACAGAGGACACTGTAGTGCACGCAGCTGCACTCCCGCCCTCACAGTCAGCACAAGAAGCAGAACTCCAGGCTCTGTCTACTGCATGTGTGGCGCCCCTGAGGCTCAGTCGCCACAGAGGTACTGCACCTTCCCCTAAGGTGTGGTGCCCCACCATCCAGGCAAGGTGGTAACTCCTGACCACACTCCAACACTCGCACCCCACAGAATTGAGTAGTTCAGCAAATTCACATTGCAGGTCCTTGCTAAGAGAGAAGCAGAGCACCTTTGGTGGGTCCCTGCTTGGAACACGAAACGTGCTGGGTGGTGGGTGGAGTTGATGATACATAAAAGAGTGGGAAGGTTTAGGATTACAGGTCAGTCTGTCGGAGAGTCAGACGGGAGAGTCTGAGGGAGGAAGCCACTCGGAGAGGAGTGGGGATCCCTGGAAGAGGGATGGAGGAAGGAGTGCTGCAGCAGATCTGAGTGATCCGGGTCTGCTGGCACGGGAAAGGAAAGAAGGAGAAAGACGTGAACTGAAGCCTGAACTTCCAATAGAAAGAGAGATTAGCACGGAACAAAGGAGACAAAAGAGAGGACGAGGGTTAGGAGAGAACCCTGCCTAGAAGTACTAAGCGCAAGGCCAGGGTCCGGTCCCCGAGGTTGTATGGACACTAATGGTTCTGCAGCAGACACCGGTGGAGTAGTGGGCTGTAAATGCACTACTCCCATCTATCTAAGACTTGGGGGCACAACAGCAACTTGGATATTGAGCCGGGACTCAGGAGTAAGGAGTCCCCCGAAGCAGGCTACAGCTATCTGCTGTACAAGTAGAGTTCTTGGGAACATCTGATAGGAGGAACTCCAGTGTAACTCAGTACTAGGAGATCTTCATGTGGCGCCCCTGAGGCTCAGTCGCCACAGAGGTACTGCACCTTCTCCTAAGGTGTAGTGCCCTACCATCCAGGTAAGGTGGGAACTCCTTGCCATGCTCCAACACTTGCATCACACACACAGGATAGTTCAGCATAGGACCAGATTACAGCTCAGTGCTAGTGGGTAGCAGAGCACCTTTCGTGGATCCTTGCTTCGTAACACGAGATGTGCTGGGAGGTGGGTGGGTGGGTGGAGTTAGTATAAAAAGAAGGGGAAAGATAGAATTACAGGTCAGTCTGACAGGAAGTCAGTCGGGAAGGAAGCCACTCTGTAAGGAGTGGGGATCCCTGGAAGAAGGGATGGAGGAAGGAGTGCTGCAGCTGCCTCAGTGAACTGAGCCAGCTGGCACAGGAAAGGAAGGAGAAGGAGAGAGACGTAGAACTGTAACCTGCATTTCCATAAGAGAGAAAGACAAGTACGGAACGAAGAGCAGCGAGAACAGAGAGGAGTAATGGGTTGGATAGGAACCTTGCCTATAGGTTCTCAGCGCAAGGCCGGTGCCCGGTCCCCGAGGTTGTATGGACACTTATGGTTCTGCAGCAGACAACGGTGGAGTAGTTGGCTGTAAATGCACTACTCCCATCCAAGATTTGGGACAACAGCAATGCGGATAGGGAGCCGGGATCTAGGAGGTCCCTGATCAGGCTACAGCTGTCTGTCATACAAGTGAGAGTTCTAGGAACATCTAGAAGGAGGTATTCCAGGGTAACTAAGTACTGGAGTGCTTCACACCACAACGCGCATTGGCGGAGTCGTTCAGGAAGGCACACGTTGGCGGGGTGCTGGCGAGGAGAGTCCTATCTTGCCTGGAGGTTGGCTGGGCCTCTGCCCCGGAGGAAACAGTACTGAGGCAGGCACCTGTGTGCACTACGAACTGTGAGTAAAGCTTTGAAACTGCAAGCTTTGGTGTCCTCCATTCATTCCCGCATCAGCACCACTACATCTGGGTATCAACATCCACCCCATTCTGTGCCTCTACTCATCCATTGCACCTACACTGCCCTGGGACTACAGCTCCACCTGTGGGGAGCTATACCATCTTTGCTGCACCACACCATCAGTCCCAGTGGATCTGCATGCAGCGTTGGCTCAACATCTTACTTGCCAAACACCATGGGTGGCGTCACAAACTATTCCTATAAACTACATTACAAACAACTCCGCCATTGATATTGGGATCCCAGGGCAACGGACCGGGTCACTGCTGCTGTGACACGCACATCCCCCTGACATCGGCCTGGCACCGAGTACCCCGCAGCCCTGGGTGAGCGAGGGTGACCCATTCACACTTAAAGGCGCTATAGAGGAGACGTTCAGAAAAGGTACATAAGTTGGTGGAGTGTTGGAAGGGAGCATTCCATCTTGCCTTGAGGTTGACTGAGTCTCTGACCCGGAGGACACGGCGCAGAAGCGGGCACTACAGACTGTGTGTAAAGCTTTGGAACTACACACCCTGGTGTCCTCCATTCCTTCCTGCGTCCGCCAGCCTGGCACTGCTACATCCCCTGCACCAGACACTACACCATCTAAGTGTCACTTCATCTATTCTGCCCTGGGACAACAGCCCTGCCTGTGGAGGGCTATAACATCATTGCTGCACCACACCATCTGTCCCAGAGGATCTGTCTGTAGCGTCAGCCTAACATCTCACTTGTCGAACACCACAGGTGGCGTCACGAGCTATTCCATTAACTACATTACACCAGAAGCATTCCCCGCCATTACTTGGGCACCCAGGGCCACGGACCGGGTCACCGCTGCTGTGACACACCACCCGCTGATACCGGCCCGGTACCAAGTACCCCACGGCCCTGGGAGGGTGACCCACATGTACTTTGGCCAAGAACAGACAGGCTAATATATACACGGACTCACGGTATGCATTTGGTATTGCTAGTGTTGAGTGACTTTTGGTTTTTTAGGGTCGAGTTTCGTTTCATGAAACCCGACTTTTCCAAAAGTCGGGTCGAGCAAGATCAGCCGACTATAGGGAAAAGTCGGGGTCGTCACGAAACCCAATGTAAGTCAATGGAGAATTAAAGTCGGCAGTGAGAGGAGGACAGGAAACACACCAACAGTGCCCATTTGAATGCCAAAAGCATCAATTTTTATTACTGAAGCTTGTCAACCTTAATTAACTTCATAATACAAGTTACGCACTGAAAAATGGGGGTTATTTGGCTACAGTTGTGGAGGGGTAGGGCTGGCTCCAGGTTTTCATGTGCCCAGGGCCAAAGAGCGCCCCTTTAACACATACCACAACTCATCATGCTCCGATACGGCAGAGAAATAGCAGTATAGTACAATGAAAAATACTTCACTTCTTACATCACATGACTGATATCCATTTTAAATTCTCCAATAGCTCCAAAAACGGACAGTATATAACTCCATACAGTAATATGGCCACCGCATAGTGCGCTATACAGAGTAATGAGGCCCATATATTTCTCCATACGGAATCATTATTCCCATATAACACTGGGGAACAATTTGAAAAAAAATTTCTGTTGAGTTAGGTTTTTGAGCTGATTTATACTAAAATTGGCATGCTGATTCCAAAAATGTAGTCAGTTTTTTTCTATCACGTCAAGTTTTTCCTCCTCAACTTACCTGCCATAGAAGCACAATTGCACTGATTTCTGTAATAAGACTTGTTATCTGAGTACAATTCGACTCATATAAAGCTACGTGGCAACTTGTAAGAGTAGTCACAACTGAGACAGTGTGGTGAGAGGTGTGTACAGCTCCCAATACGTGATAATTATCAATATCTTTACACAAAAAATGTATCATAGTAAGAATAAATAGGATTTGTGATAGCTTTTCTCTTTACATTGGGCGCTTAGTTGTAATTTATATATCTTTTATGATTTTTTTCTTTGTTAGTTTTCAAAGCTTGTAACTTTCCATCTCAGTGTTTTATTTACTTATGTACATGTTTCCTTTGTTTCAGATCATGTCTGCTCCTTCTTCCTCTCGTCGTAAATGCCTAAACAACCCTGACTCCTTCTGCTATATTTGTGGTGTTTTCACCATTCCAGTTCAAAGGGCAAACATCAGTGCATTTGTCAAACAAGCATATTTTGCATATTTTAAAGTAAAACTCGGTGATCAAGATAAGCCATAGGCCCCTCACATAGTGTGCAAGCAGTGTGTTGAGAGTTTACGGATGTGGACCAAAGGAACACGTGAAAAGTTGGCATTTGGTATCCCCATGGTGTGGAGAGAGCAAAAAAGTCATTCCACAGACTGTTACTTCTGTTTAGTGAAAACATCAGGATTTAACAGGAAAAATAAAAGTAAAATAGAATATCCAAATCTACCGTCAGCTATCAGACCAATGCCTCATTCAGCTGAAATTCCAGTGCCAGTTTTCGAACAGCTACCATCTCTAGAAGTTCTGAGTGATGTTGATGAACACAGTGACAGCAATGATGCAGAATTGGAAAGTCACAAGGATTCAGTTCGTAAGGGATTTGATCAGCACGAGTTAAATGATTTAGCACGTGAATTGGGCTTATCAAAAAAAGCTTCAGAATTACTAGCATCAAGGCTGAATGAGAAACAGTTACTTGAACAAGGAGCGAAGGTATCATACTTTCGTACTAGAGAGAGTACATTTTTGCAGTACTTTCGGTGTGACAGCGGTTTTGTGTTTTGCCATAATATTCCTGGTTTACTACAAGAATTAGGGCTTTCAATGTACAATCCAAATGAATGGCGACTGTTTATTGATAGCTCAAAGCGGAGTCTTAAGTGTGTCCTTCTACACAATGGCAATTTATTTGGTGCAGTCCCTATTGGGCATTCTGTCTCTCTTCGTGAAGAACATGGAGATGTAAAGAGAGTTATTGAGTTATTGAAATATGACACACACAATTGGATCATCTGTGTTGACCTTAAAATGGTTTGCTTCCTTCTTGGTCAGCAACGTGGGTACACAAAGTATCCCTGCTTTCTCTGTATGTGGGATAGCAGAGCTCGAGAAAAGCATTGGGTTGAGTCGAATTGGCCTCCAAGATCTGGTCTTAAACCTGGAGATCCTAACATTCTACATCAGCCACTTGTTGACAGGAAGAATATACTATTCCCACCTCTGCACATAAAACTAGGTCTCATGAAGCAATTTGTAAAAGCATTGCCAACTGACGGCGACTGTTTTAAGTACATCATGTTGGCACTTCCTGGACTGTCCATTGAAAAAATCAAGGCTGGTGTGTTTGATGGTCCACAAATTCGACAGCTCATCAAAGATGAACATTTCACCGGGACTATGTCGGATCTTGAGAAGAATGCTTGGTTATCATTCAAAGACGTCGTCAAGAACTTTCTTGGAAATACACGTGCAAGTAATTACAAAGAAATTGTTCAGAAACGATTGGAGAGCTACAAAGCGCTTGGTTGCAACATGAGTATTAAACTACATTTTCTGCATTGCCATCTTGCCAACTTTCTGGAAAATCTTGGTGCTGTTAGCGATGAGCAAGGTGAACGGTTTCACCAAGATTTGAAGGTTATGGAAGACCGTTACCAGGGTAGATGGGATGTACATATGATGGCTGACTATTACTGGAGCATCAAACATGATTGTCCTCAAGTTAAACACTCCAGAAAAAGCTATAAATGTACATTTTTACCATAAATACTTGCATATATATATATATATCCTTTGTAAAAAACATGATAGTGTTAAAAAACATATTTGTCATGCCTATTTCTTATATATTTCATTTTTTGTTGATATTTGTACTATTTAAAAAAAAAAAAAAACTTTTTAGGTACAGTAGTTTACATATTTTTGAGAAGACAAAAATCCTATAGTTCAAAAACTTGACGTGATAGAGAAAAACTGAGATCATTTCTGGATTCAGCATCCAAAAATTAATTAACAGTTGTCTGACCTAACTCCTAAAAAATTGCGTTCCCCAGTGTAATGTTTCAAACCGTATATGATGAGCTCCACATAATGCTACAGTATATGTTGGTCCCAGTGGATGAAGCTCCACTGTCTTATGGGCCCAAATAATGCTCCATATATAATGGGCCCCATTTCTACTGCTCTAGTGTATAATGGGCCCTGTAAATGCTGCTCCAGTGTCTGATGTCCACCTTTGGAATGTTCCAGTGTATGGTGGGCCCCATATATCATTCACCAGAGTATAGTGCTCCCCAAAAATTGCTGTCCCAACATTGAAAACAATTACATAAGTCTCCTCGCTAGGGAATCCCTGCACTGCTCTGAACTCCTTGTCGTCCCCATCTTCCATCTCACTGCACTTGGCTGTTTAGGCCCTCCCACCGGCAGAGACACTTTTGTGTACTATGCGGTGCCCTGTGCCAGTGCCATCGCCCATGAGTATGCCCCCCCACCTGCTCAAGGAACCTGCACTTTCATCTGCACCTTCCTCTTTGTCACCGTGTAAGGTGGTATAGTATGCGGGAAGGGGAACCTGAGTTTCCTTTGGGTCAGATTCTGGCTGTGTAGAGTGCGAGGGGAATGTAGTGGTCTGGGTCAGTGTACCAGCAGCATCATCCAGCAGTGGCTGGGCCTCAGTGCACTTGTGGCATCCCCAGGAGTACGGTCGCCACTGTGGCATTACCTTCCTCCTAGGGAGTGTGTTGTCAAGCTTGGGATCAACGAAGGATCTCTCTAGCAGTGAAACCAACACACAACACATTTCCCACTCCAGGCCAGCAGGGAGAGCTCTGAACCTGACTGCTGAGGAGCTGCTCTCTGTGGTCGGGAGGAGGTAAGGTAGGGCACTCTGTGTAGGGAAGGGGAAGTGTGTGGATGTGAGAAGGGGATCTGGAGGATGAGCAGAGTTAAGGCTCAGTGAACCACGGTCCTGTGAGTGCTTCCCCCACAAGCGCTAGAAAGGAGACGTTCAGGAAGGTACATGTTGGTGGCGTGTTGGAAGGGAGCTTTCCATTCTGGTCCCGGAGGTTGGCAGAGGTCCTGACCCGGAGGACACAGCACGGAGGCAGGCATCTGTGTAACCTGCAGACTGTGAGTAAAGCTTTGGAACTGCATGCTCTGGTATCCTACAGTTATTCCAGCACCGCTACATCTGGGTACCAGCACCTACACCGCCTGTGCCTTTCCCCCATCACTACATCTACACTTCCCTGGGACTCCAGCTCCATCTGTGGGGAGCTTCACCATCTTTGCTGCCCAACACCATCAGTCCCAGAGGATCTGCATGCAGCGTCGGCCTAACATCTATGTTGCCGAACACCACAGGTGGCGTCAAACTATCTATATAAACTCTTTACCATTATACCACACCATTTACATGGGTGCCCAGGGCCACCGTCCGGGTCACCGCTGCTGTGACACATCCCACTGACACCGGCCCGGTACCGAGTACCCCACAGCCCTGGGAGGGCGACCCATATGCCGACTGCTGATCGGGTGGCGTTATTCCCATGAACCTCCAAACAGCGTCCCTGAAGGCAAAGTTTTTGGTTTCCGGGGGCAGTATGATTGCAAAGCTGAACCTTAAAGGAATGTCCAAAAGGGCACCACCAGGAGTGGAGCCTGTGGCTTAATTGGACTCTACCCGGGAAACCACTGCCATACAAGTAACAGAAAAGATGGACAGATTGCAAGCTTTGTCGATTCTGTGTGTGGTGTGGTATGTCCGTTTGTAGTTGTGATAGCAATTTCTCAGCTTTATTCCGTTAACGACCGAGACTCCGGCATGGCCCCGCGGTACGCGTCAAGTTTACTAGAGGGATACGCGAGGCTGTGGCACGTGAGATCGAGCAATAACAGGTCTAGCATTCCAGTACATGTCCGGGGCTGCATGCACGCTACACTGAAAGGACCAGCTTTTGTCGCTTACAGGTGCAGATAACCTGCTGAACTCCGTTAGTGATGGGGATCTGGGATTCAGATTATTCCCCGCGAACGATGATTTCCCAGTAAGTTCAGGTCAACCGCAATTCCGGAGTTAGGCCTAACCGTCATTCCTGAAAAAATTACGTGTCCAAACCACAGGTGATGTAGCTTTCTTAACAGCTCGGCAGCCACTCTCAGGCCCAGTATGGATTCAACAACATTGTAGAAAGTTGATAAAGGGTACAGTTTCACTGGATAACACGTATATATGTAGCCTAGTTTACACATTAAAAATATATGTCTATAGATCAGGAGGCAGACTCAGATGTTCTCAGGCCCAGTATGGATTTGACCAGATTGTACAAAGTTGAGAAAGGGTACTTTATCACTGGATAGCAGGTATATATAGCATAGTTTAAACATGTAAAATCTCCGTGTTCTCAGTATGGATTACACAGCAATCTAAAAAGTGGAAAAAAGGAAATGCATTTGAGGCGTACACAACTATATACTTTTGGTGTTATTTTTAAATCTTCATATATATTTCTGTCTCAGTAATACAGTCCAGCCTCTCCGCAATAGGAAATGAGATGCATACAATTAGTGACATAAAGGCTAGTGATTGCAGAAATCTAGGAATTATTATTCACAGGAAAAACTCTTCAGTCACAATTTTCATAGGCGATGCTGACCCTCAATTAATTTGTGTGTTGAGACAGTGAAAACATTTTTTTGTGAATAAAGTTTTGCTGTATCGCACTTCCGTTGATTCCATCACTGTTACTCATCTCAATCCAATTTTTATCACAGGGAGCGATGTAAACATGGTGCTCACTGGCTATCATGATCTGTCACGTAACTTTGGAGTGCAAAAGACAGAAGCCACAGGCCGTAGGCGATTCTATTTGATTGGCATGAGAGGGCACATTTTAAAATCTGTGCCGGAATGTCACACGTTTGTGAGTAGGAAAACTGTGAAAGCTGATGTTAAACCACCACTGCATGTCATTGTGAATCGACGTTCATAAGAAATGGAAGCCATTGATCATCTGGAACTAGAGCCCGGCCAGCAGGACAGGGCATAGCTACATCTTAACCATCATCTTTCAGTTCAATCAATTTGTAGTGGCAGTCCCAGTGAAGGATTTGACAGCCCAGACTACACAGCGGAGGAGCAGGGAGAGGTAAACATTGCAAATGCTGGGGCCCTGCCCAAGCAAGGGGGGCACACTCGTGGGCGTCGGTACTGGCACTGGGCCCCTCATAGTACAGCGGTGTGTCTGACGGTGGGTGTGCACCACCACTGTCAGAGACACTTGATTGCACTATGAGGGACCCTATGCCAGTGCCCACGCCCAAGAGTCGGCCTACCCACCTGTCCAGGGCAACGGCACTCGCACGGTTTTGTGCGCTAGGTGGTGACCCCGGCCATGGGGGGGGCCGTCCACTTAGGAAGGTTTACAAAGTGGCATATGTAGATGTGGGTCATTCAGCTGCTGCAAAAGGCGAAATAGGTCAAGTTCGTGGAATAGGAGGAGGACCAAAGCAAGCCATTTTTCTGGCAACCTATGTGTCATCAAAGGAAGGTGGGACAAAATCCTTGGAAACCCATGCATGGTTCATTTTAATGAAGGTTAGATCATCCACATTTTGGGTTGAAAGACGGGTCCTTTTTTCTGTCAGGATTGATCCAGCTGCACTGAAGACTCTTTCCGATAGCACACTTGCAGCTGGGCAAGCGAGCTCCTGTAAGGCATATTGTGCCAATTCAGGCCAGGTGTCCAGTTTAGCGGTCAAATGGGAATGACCTGTGCGGGAGAACATCGATATGGGAGGAAAAGTAGTTTGTAACCATAGTTGACAACTGCTGTGTCCTGTCACTTTCCATCGATGCAGTATTACCAGTTGTGTGAGTGGTCCGTGAAAAATCAGTCCACAAGATTGTCATGAAACCCCTGTCTCCAACGCCACTACTGCTGTGTGCACCACGAACACCTCTGCCAAGCTGCCACCGGCCCGTACGGCTCGTGTGAGAACCATCACCGCTGCTATGTGCTGGGAATGCCTCAACCAACCGATTTACCAGAGTTGCTTGTTTAGTAGCCAATATTAGGTCCAGGTTCTCCTGTGGCATGATGTTTTGTAATTTGCCTTTATAGCGTGGATCCAGGATACTGGCCAACCATTAGTCATCATCGTTCATCATTTTGGCAATGCGGGGGTCCCTTTTTAGGATCTGCAAGGCATAATCTGACATGTGGGCCAATGTTCCCGGTGTCAATGATGCGCTGTGAGTGCTGGGTGGAGGAGCACTTTCTGGCAAATCCACATCCCTCCAGTCACGCACAAACCCTGTACCAGACCTTGCCACGCCAACATTTTCTCTTACCCCACGAGAAGCATCCTCCTCCCCTAAATAATCATCCCCATCATCATCCTCCTCCTCCTCTTCTTCCTCCACCTCGTCCAGGAGAGGTCCTGAGCAGGTCCTGAGCAGACAATGGCTGAATGTCATCAAGGATTCCCTCCTCCTCTTCCTCCTCATCAACATTGGCTGCAGACGCCTGCTCCTTAATGTGCATCAAAGTTTGCATGAGCAGACACATAAGTGGGATGCTCATGCTTAGGATGGCGTCGTCTGCGCTTACCAGCCGTGTGCATTCCTCAAAACACTGAAGGACTTTACAAAGGTCTTTCAGCTTCGACCACTGCACACCTGTCAACTCCATGTCTGCTCTCAAAGTGCCTGGCCGTGTATCCTCCCACAAATGCATTATGGCCTGCCTCTGCTCGCACAGCCGCTCCACCATGTGCAGGGTGGAGTTCCACCTTGTTGCAATGTCGATAATGAGGCGGTGGTTGGGAAGGTGGAGCAATCGCTGCAGCTTCTGCATACAAATGGAGTGTACAGGCGACCGGCGGATGTGCGCGCACAGTCTTCGCACCTTCTGGAGCAGGGCTGTTAACTCCGGATAATTTTTGAGGAAGCACTGCACCACCAGGTTCAAGGTGTGAGCCAAGCAAGGTATGTGGCTGAGTTTTGAAAGGGCTATGGCTGCCACAAAATTACGGCCGTTATCACTAACTACCTTGCCTGCCTCAAGATGTACACTGCCCAGCCATGACTCAGTCTGTCGCTGAAAGTACTCGGCCAGCACCTCGGCGGTGTGTCTGTCGCCCAAACACATCATCTGCAACACAGCCTGCTGACGCTTTCCACTAGCTGCTCGATAGGGGGACACCTCGTGTGCAACAGTGGCAGCTGCAGATGGAGTGCTCGTACGACTGCGCTCTGTGGACGAGCTTTCGCTTCTGGAGGAGGACGAGGAGAAGGAGGGTCGAACGCCTACAGCCAACTGTTTCCTATACCGTGGGCTAGGCAGCACTGTCCCACCACCGCTGTCCCCTGTGGACCCTGCATCCACCACATTAACCCAGTGCGCAGTGATGGACACGTAACGGCCTTGGCCATGCCGACTGGACCATGCATCAGTTGTGAGGTGCATCTTTCCACTCACTGACTGCTTGAGTGCATGGACAATGCGGTCTTTCACATGATGGTGGAGGGCTGGGATGGCTTTGCGACAGAAGAAGTGGCGACTGGGTAGGTCATAGCGTGGTACTGCATAGGCCATGAGTTCGCGGAAAGCTGCGCTTTCCACCAACCGATAGGGCATCATCTCTAACGAGATTAGTTTGGCAATGTGGGCGTTCAAACCCAGTGTACGCGGATGAGAGACTGAGTACTTTCTTGACCTACTCATAGTGTCTGGGAGGGTGAGCTGGACTTGAGAGCTGCATATGGTGGAAGTAGCGGTGGACAGGGCGGACTGAGAGAGGGTTGATGATGGTGATGGAGTTGGTGTTCTTTCTGGTGGCCTAGAATCAGTCTTTCGTTGATATAACAGTGGGATTCCCTGACTGCTGTGGCCTTGCAACGACACCTCAACATTTGCTGCTGTGCTAACCGGTGGGCGTACAGTGGGGGAAACAATGTAGCGTTGCTGACTACCTTCTTTGTGATCAGTTGCACATGTGGTAATTGAGGTTTGGTGTTGTGTCCACTCTTGCAAGTGCATGCTGGTTAAATGTCTAAGCATGCAACTGGTATTCAAATTTTTCAGATTTTTCCCTCGGCTAAAGGTCTTTGCGCACTTCTTACAGATAACCTTGGCCTGATCATGAGGTTTTTGTTCAAAAAAGTGCCACACTGCACTCTTCCTACTTTGGCAGACATTTTGCGGCCTAGCATGCTGTGATATTTTGACCCTCTGGACAAGCTGTCCAGCAACTCTTTTGATGTTTGGAACCTGTCTTTGGTTTGCTCCAGGCCTGCCAGATAACAGCTGTTGCGATGTCGATGTCTGCTGTGGATGCTCCTCCTCATCTGAGCTATTGGAAGCAGCACCCTCTTCCCCCAATGGATGCCAATCTGGGTCAACAACTGGGTCATCCATCACCTCCTCTTCTATGTCATGTGCACCTTCCTCTGTGTCACCGTGTATGGTGGTATAGTGTGCGGGAAGGGGCACCTGAGTCTCATCAGGGTCAGAATCTGGCTCTGTACACTGCGAGGACAATGTAGTGCTCTGAGTGAATGTACCAGCAGAATCATCCATCAGCGGCTGTGCATCAGTGCACTCCATGTCAGATTCATCTTGGCCTGGGTAATTCACCATTTCACTTGATAATCCAGGCATGGTATGTGAAAACAGCTCCATGGAGTAATCAGTAGTATGGCCTGCGTCATCCTTCAATCTTGGTTGGGGTGAAGGACACAAGGAAAGGTGTGGTTCATGAACATGAGCCTCCAATGATGACTCAGTGCTTTTATTGTTTACAACTTCAGAAGAGGAGGTGATAGAGCTGGAGGCTGAGTCAGCAATGTAAGACAAAACTTTTTCCTGAAGCTCTGGCTTTAAAAGCGGTTTGCCAACTCCTAGAAAACTAAGCGTTCGAGGCCTTATGTAGCCAGACGATGACGCAGGCTCAACACCTCCTGCATTCGGTCCTATTTTGCTTTTGCCACTACCATCAGATCCACCACCAACACCATCATTACCAGCTGGCAACCCCCGCCCAATTCCACGGCCTCTTCCACCAGCCTTCCTCATTTTTGGTAGAAATGTAGACAAAATCCAACAAACTATATAATAATGTAAAACAAGGTACAAGGTGTCTATAGGACAGGGGAGATTTTGAATTTCTGCACACACTTGTGAACACTGGACACTTTTGGATTGTGTGAGGCCCACAGAATATCACAGCGCTATGTCACAGGCAGAAATTGGCTAGTGTATGACAAACTACAAGGTGTATATAGAATTGGGCAGAATAGGAATCTCCCTAGAGTGTATGTCTGTAAGAACGGAACAAGTCCTCGACTTATCCTTACAGAGTGACACACAGCTTCACTGTGGCCGTGATAACAGCCATTACACGGTAATGAGAGAGGAGCGTGCACGTACACGGCTGTCCGGTGTACGTAAAATTGTCAAGCTCCGTGTTTTTTAAGTATACAGACTGACACACGCTGTCTCTCTATAGTTTTGAATGTGATGAAACAGCAAATATATTTAACTGTTTGAAAGCTAGACAAAACTAGAAGATGCAGGTCTGTAAGAACGGAACAAGTCCTCGACTTATCCTTACAGAGTGACACACAGATAGCTTCACTGTGGCCGTGATAACAGCCGTTACACGGTACTGAGAGAGGAGCGTGCATGTACACGGCTGTCCGGTGTACGTAAAATTGTCAAGCTCCGTGTTTTTTAAGTATACGGACTGACACACGCTGTCTCTCTATAGTTTTGAATGTGATCAAACAGCAAATATATTTAACTGTTTGAAAGCTAGACAAAACTAGTAGGTGCAGGTCTGTAAGAATGGAACATGACCTCGACTTATCCTTACAGAGTGACACACAGATAGCTTCACTGTGGCTGTGATAACAGCCGTTACACGGTACTGTGTGAGGAGCGTACACCGCTGTATGGTGTGAAAAAATGCACGCTCAGTACCTCACCAGGACAAAAAAAAAATTTGGGATTGCTTTTAAAAAAGCAGTTTGCAGAGCAGTGGGTAAACAGCAATGCAGCCGTCAGGAAGCCTTAGAAGGCAGCCTAACAACCAACACCGCTGATCCAGCAAAATATAGCCTCCCCTTGCACTGCACACACAGTGACTGGTGTGTTGTACAGGCAAAATCGCTAGCAGCAGAAGCAGTTTTTGGTGTCTTCCCTGCCTAATGCTCTCCCTACAAAATCAGCAGCAGCAACCTCTCCCTATACTGAGATCGGCAGAAGTAAGATGGCGGTCGGCGTGCACGCCCTTTTATACCCCCTGTGACGCCCACCAAAGCAAGCCAATCACTTGCATGCCCTTCTGAAAGATGGTGGTGACCCGTGCCTATGTCATCACGTTGCCCACAGTGTCCGTGGATCCTGATTGGCTGAAAAAGAGCGCAAAACAAACTTTTGAAACGCGACTTTGGCGCGTAAGTCGCCGACCTCGTGGCCGACCTCATCCTAGGGTCGGGTTTCGTTTCATGAAACCCGACTTTGCCAAAAGTCGGCGACTTTTGAAATTTTTTGACCTGTTTCGCTCAACTCTAGGTAGCTAGATTTTGGGGCTCTATGGACCAATCGAGGGTTTATTACTACTGCCGGAACTCCAGTGAAAAATGCTGAAGCTGTTAAAGCCCTCATGGACTCGATCAAATTACCTACTCAGGTGGCCATTATCAAAGTTAAGGCGCACGGTCTTAGGACCAGTCCACAGACTGTTGGCAACATATTTGCAGATATGCAAGCAAAAGCCGACGCTCTTTTACCCGTTGAACCATAGAATCATAGAATCGTAGAGTTGGAAGGGACATCCTGGGACATCTGGTCCAACCCCCTGCTCAAAGCAGGATTCGCTAAATCATCCCAGTCAGA
Organism: Dendrobates tinctorius; assembly: GCF_039654945.1. Taxonomy (NCBI): domain Eukaryota; kingdom Metazoa; phylum Chordata; class Amphibia; order Anura; family Dendrobatidae; genus Dendrobates; species Dendrobates tinctorius. The sequence continues at coordinate 747,101 of NW_027362144.1, read as the reverse complement.
TGTCTGTCCAGCCTCTGTTTGAAGACTTCCATTTAAGGAGAACTCACCACTTCTCGTGGCAGCTTGTTCCACTCATTGATCACTCTGTCAAAAAGTTTTTTCTAATATCTAATCTGTGTCTCCTCCCATTCAGTTTCATCCCATTGCTTCTAGTCTTTCCTTGTGCAAATGAGAATAAAGTTGATCCTTCTACAATGTGACAGCCCTTTAGATAATTGTAGACAGCTATTAAGTCTCCTCTCAGTCTTCTCTTTTGCAAACTAAACATTCCCAAATCCTGCAACCTTTCCTCATAAGACAGGGTTTGCAGACCGGTCACCATTCTGGTCACTCTTTTCTGAACTTGCTCCAGTTTGTTGATGTCTTTTTTAAAATGTGGTGCCCAAAACTGGACACAATATTCCAGATGAGGTCTGACCAAAGGGGAGTAGAGGGCAATAATGACTTCACGTGATCTAGACTGTATGCTTCTATTAATACATCCTAGAATTGCATTTGCCTTTTTTGCTGCTGCATCACACTGTTGACTCACATTCAGTCTGTGATCTATTAGTATACCCAAGTCTTTTTCACATGTGCTGTTGCTTAGCCCTATTCCTCCCATTCTGTATATGCTTTTTTCATTTTTATTGCCCAGATGTAGTACTTTGCATTTCTTCCTGTTAATAACCATTCTGTTAGTTGCTGCCCACTTCTCCAGTTTATTTATATCTTTTTGAATCCTCTCTCTCTCTTCTCTAGTATTAGCTATCCCTCCTAGCTTTGTGTCATCAGCAAATTTAATCAGTTTATCAACGACTTAGATGAAGGAATTGAGGGTAAAGATGTTGAACAATACAGGGCCCAGGACAGAGCCCTGTGGTACCCCACTTGAGACATTCTTCCAACTGGATGTGCAGCCATTTACGACCACTCTTTGGGTCCGATCACTAAGCCAGTTATGAATCCACCTAACAGTTGCCTTGTCCATTCCATACTTAGTCATTTTTTCAATAAGGATTGTAGGAGATACTTTGTCAAATGCTTTGCTGAAGTCAATATATACTATACAGCATTTCCTTGATCCACCCAATCAGTGATACCGTCATAAAAGGAAATTAAGTTAGTCTGACATGACTTATTAGTTACAAACCCATGCTGACTCTGTTTAATCACTTCATTCTTATCCAGGTACTGACATACATGTTGTTTAATAATTTGTTCAAAGATCTTTCCTGGTATAGAAATCAGACTCCCCGGCCTATAGTTGCCTGGGTCCACCTTCTTCCCCTTTTTGAAGATAGGAACATTTGCTCTTCTCCAGTCTTCCCGGACTTCTCCTGTTCTCCAAGAATTTTCAAGGATTATGGAGAGGGGTTCAAAAATTTCTTCTGCTATCTCCTTCAGTACTCTGGGGTGTAATTCATCTGGACCTGGAGACTTGAATTAATTTAGGTTAGCTAAGTGTTTCCTCACTATCTTTCTGTTTATAGATATCCTGGATTCTTCTATTCCCTTAATAGGACAGTGAAGAACAGTTGATGTTACATTTCCTTTCTGAGAGAAAACAGATGCAAAATAGGAATTTAAAAGTTTGGCCTTCTCAACATCCTGTCTTACCATTTCATCATTTTCATCCTGTAAAAATCCTATAGTATCTTTGATTTTTCTTTTACTTTTGACATATCCCCAAAATCCTTTATTATTGCTTTTGACATCTCTTGCAAGCCTCAATTCATTGTCAGCTTTAGTAATCTGATTTGTGCCCTGCAGGTTCTGCAGACAGCATTATATTCTTCTTTAGATATGCCTCCCTCTTTCCATTTTATAAACATTTTTTTGCTTCCTTTTTAGCATGTGCTTAAGTTCTGTGTTCATCCATCCTGGCTTCCTTAAATGCTTCCTATTCTTTCCTCTTTTCGGAATTGTTAACAATTGTGCTTTGAGAATTTCATTTTTCAAGATTTCCCATCCTTCCTGGACATTTTTGTCTTTAAGGATATCCAACCATTGGATCCCTCCAATTCTCTTTCTGAATCTCTTAAAATCTGCCTTTCTGAAATCTAACCTTGACGTCTGAGTCTTCACAGGTCTTCCGCCTCTAGTTATCCAAAATTCTAAAATAGCATGGTCGCTACCTCCTAGGGTCCCAGCCACTTTTACCTCCTCAACCATTTCCTCCCTGTTTATAAGGATTAGATCCAAGGTAGCAGTTCCCCTTGTTTTCTCCCTTACCTTTTGGAAGATAAAGTTGTCAGCAAGAGAGGATAAGAATTTCCTTGACCTGTTAGTTTTGCCTGAGAGAGATTCCCAACAAATGTCTTGATAGTTGAAATCTCCCATGACAACCATGTCATATTTTTTGGAGAACTTGGCCATTTGATGCATAAAGAGTTCATCCATATCTTCAGCTTGCACAGGCGGCCTGTAGTAAATGCCTACAATGGTGTCCTTTCCATTGTTATGTCCTTGTATTCTTACCCAGTTTCCACAGAACTCCCAGTCTCTGAAGCTTCAATCTCCAACTGTTGTGACCACACGCTCTCAACGTAAACAGTTACAAGAAGCACTGACCCTACAAGAACCTGATGATCTACAACAGACTGAAGTTTTTTGTCGGACCCTGCAAGACCGCTTAATGACGATGCAGAGAATGTCTCTAAAGGAAGAGGTGAAGCAATGGAAGACTGAGGGGGCACAAATGGATAATGGTCTCTGGAAAAAGGACCAACTCGTGTGTCTCCCTAAGTGGATGCACCCTGCTATTGCCACATGGGCCTACACATTGAGGAAAGAATCAGGCCCTCGCACTGGTGCAAAAATTCTACTGGGCCCCGGTTCTCCAGTTGGCCGGAAGCATTCCCTGTTACCAACATGACTGCAAAGACCACAGCGAAGAAACTGGTGATGGAAGTTATATGCAGATATGGGGTTCCAGAAGTTGTTGAAAGTGATCAAGGCCCGGCCTTTTCTTCCCATGTGTACCAAGAAGTTCTGACAATGCTTGGATCCACTGTAGCCCTCCATACTCCGTACCACCCACAATCCAGTGGGAAAGTTGAGAGGCTGAACGGCACACTGAGGGAACAATTGACCAAAATGATGCAGGAAACTACGGCTCCATGGCCAGAGCTCCTACCCATTGTACTATACCATATTTGTACTAACCCTATTGTAAAATATGGCCCGTCCCTGTCATGATCTGACAGTTTTAAATTGCACTGGGTGAACTTTTTTTACTTTGGAAAGTTCCAAGGTGTCTTGATTGTCCCCGGTGGTGGTTAGTGGTATCGCACTTTAGGTTTTTGTGCACGTAATTATGGATCAGGTGTGACACCCTATAAAGGTGTGCTAGGGGTGTGCAATCACTGCCTGTGATATTGTGAGTTTGTTTTCACTTTGAGTTTGAGAGCCTGGAGGAAGGATGGAGCTGGTGAGGAGTCATGCGCAGCTTAGCCAGGGGGGACGTGTTTCAGCTATGGTGTCTGAACGAAGGGCTGGCATGGCGTGGTGGGGTCGCAGTGATGGTGTCAGCGGGAAGTGTCTGCATGGGCTGGTGGAGTGGCGACTATGGAGAGTGGCACTCACCATGTGGGACTTGGCTGCTGAGCTGGACTCAAGCATGCTCGACTTCGTGTCAGAAGCTGAACTCATCCTTGGGACTCTGTTTACTAAGCAGCTGCAACTGGTGGTGGACTCTGCTCCAAGGCTGCACTAAGGTGAAGGATCCTGTTATGGTGATGGATCCGGGTGGAGGAAGACGCACGCAGGTGGTGGGCTCTGTTGCTAGGAGCGCACGCAACAGAGCAAAGCTAAGTGGTGTTTCCCCTGTATTGTCTCTTTCCTCATGTGTGTTATTAGTGCAGTGGTGGGATTAGTCTCCGCACCGACCCATTCCCTAGTGAGGGTTTAGGTTCAGGGTGAGCAAGGGCGTTAAGGTACGCGTGCGGCGACAGGTGCGGAGCCTGTTTAGGGAACATAAGGCGTGCAGGGACACTGGCTCAGGGGAGCTTAGGAGGTCTCCACTTCCCCCATTCCCTATCGCAGGGCCCACCATTGTTTAAGTTTCCCAGGTCCCCCTTATTATTTAAATTTGCCGTACTGGAGGCGGGGTTTCCAGATTGTATGTATAACGTGTAATACCCAAATTCGCCAGGTGGAGGCGGCGTATCCACCTGCACGTTTTATTATTTAAATGCGCCCCACTGGAGGCGGTGTATCCAGGGTCACGTGTGTCACATGGGTTCGCCTTGCGGAAACATCTGTGTCCTGACACACGTGATCATGACAGTCCCCATATGAGATATTGTTTGGTACTAGGCCCCCAGTTGCAAATTTCCAGCCTCAGCAGTTATCAGAAGAAACTGACCGTGCTGTTCAATATGTTATTCAGCTTAGCAAGATTTTTACTAACATCTATGCTCTAGTTTCTTTTTCTCTTCCAGATTCAGCAGAAACCGACATCTGTTATAACCTGAAACCTGGTGATTTGGTAGTCGTGAAGAGGCATGTCAGGAAGCACGGACTAGAACCCTTGAAATTCTGCACTAAGACAGGTAATGATGATACCAAAGGCGTCGTTGCCCCTGCTCTTCTCTGCACCGATCTCAAAAGGCTATCTGATGAAGATGTTGACGCCAAGTGCATGGCTACCTACAAAAGATCTCCACCACCATCATTAAAAATTGTTATTCGTGAATTGCAGTATACAGGGGGACGGATGCACCGTGACAGCCATGACTGATAACACGGCTGTTAGCTTGGGATAGCACCTCTGATGCTGCATATGTGTTAAAAAATTTTATCTAGGGGGGAATGTGAAGGGTTAAAACTAAAATCAGAGTTGAATTTTCGTTTTATCCATTCTCTGAAGGTTTCGTTTCTCCATTTTTATTGCTGTAAGATAAATTTTTGTAATTGGGTAGGGCTGTCATGAAACCAGACTGTTCCCATCAGGTGCAAGATAAGGGAGGAAAAAATTATCCAGCTCCACACGATGCTCAATTTAAGAATTTATTCCAATGAAGACAATGTTTGAGTCAGCTCCAGGGTCGCATAGCTCAAACAGGAGCGGCATTTAGCGACGCGTTTCGATCGCTGAGTGCGATCTTTATCAAAGCTACTACATCAAAATCACACACAGGTTAAAAAAGGAGCAATGACCAATCCAAGATCCGATACAAATCACATGGTTGGAAGGTCCTGTTCCAATAATACAATACAAACAAACAACGAATTTGTGAAATATATCTCAAAAATACATATAAAATATACAAAAAGAACACTATATGAATGTAAAAAACACCCATAATAGAAAAAATTCACAATTTTATCAAAGACAATAAAACTACATGTATAAATTTATAAATCATGTGACCGCAAAAGCTGATCTAATCAGCGCAAAGATCAATTAGCGGTGTCACATATATTTATCACAAAACATGAAAAATATCATAGACAAAATATATACATACAAAAATAAATATAAAAAACACTATATTATAAGCATGCTCTGAAATACTAATAATGAAACATGATTTCATTCTTTTTGTTTAATCCATCAGGAAATCTCGTCCCCAGGTTAAAAATCCAGAAAGCCTCCCGGGTGAGCAGAGTTCTTCTGATATCACCACCCCTAGAAGATTTCCTGATTTTTTCGATACCTGTCACCTGCAGGGAAGCAACATTACGAGAATGGAAATTAATAAAATGTTTGGCTGCAGAAGAAATATTACGGACTCCACTTGTGACATTAATCACATCATATAGATGTTCAGCTATCCTAGTCTTTAATTTCCTAGATGTACAGCCTATATAGGATTTATTACAAATAGTGCAATCAATTTTATACACCACAAAATCAGTATTACAATTAATAAAATTATTGATTTTAAACGATGTAGATTTGTCATTATTATAAAAAAATTTAGTTTTTACCATGTGTTTACAAGTCCTACAATTATTGCCTCCGCATTTATAGTTCTCTTTATTGTCTAACCAAGTACCCCTATTGTTTCTAGAAGAGAACAAACTTGGTGATAAAATATTACCTAAAGTGGGAGCTCTGCGTGCAACTATGTTACATCCCTCTCCCAAAACAGCAGCCAAAATAGGATCCTCATATAATAGAGGTAAACATTTATTAATGATCTTTTTAATTTCAACAAATTGAGGGCTAAATTGAAAACATATAAACGGATTTTTGGACATAACAGATTTTTTATTCTTGTTATCAAATGAAACACAACTGTCTTCTGTAACTAAATCCAAAGCTCTGTTCAACATCCAATTAGGATAATTTCTATTTCTCAATTTATTACAAGACCTATTAAGTTCCTGCTGCAAACTGTTATTATTTTTACAATTCCTTTTAATTCTTGTAAGCTCACCCACAGGAATCGACTTTACTGTATGTCTCGGATGACTGCTATTGGCATGCAGGATAGTGTTTCCTGCCAATGGTTTGGAATAAGTACGGGTAGAAATGAGCTGACCTGGAACACCCTGCAAGAATAAATCTAAAAATGAAATCTCATTTTTATTGTGCACAAAAGTAAATTTTAAATTATAGTCATTAGAATTAATATATTCCACAAAGTCTGGTATGGCAGACACATCTCCTCTCCAAATAATTAAAGTATCATCAATGTATCTACCATACCAGACAATGTAATAGGCAAATTTATTAGACAAAGAATAAAAAAAATTATGTTCCCAAAAGGCCATAACGATGTTTGCCAATGATGGTGAAAATTTTGCACCCATCGCTACGCCCTTACATTGTAAATAACAAACGTGATCAAACGAGAAAAAATTATGAGTCAAAAGATAAGAAGTAACCTGTAACATAAAATTAATTAAATCAGAAGAATAATTGCTATATTCCACAAGATGGAATTCCAAAGCTTCTAGAGCAATGTTGTGGGGTATATTAGTATAAAGGGCTGTGACATCACAGCTCAGCCATGAATAATCTGGTAACCATTTCTTCTGTGTCAAAATGTCAGGAACATCACCAGTATCCTTAATAAAACCAGGAATCATACGAACTAGAGGTTGCAATAAGGAATCCAGCCACTCACCCAGATGCTCATTAATGGAACCAATTCCCGAGACTATAGGTCTCATAGACGGAAAATCCTCATTTTTATGAATCTTAGGTAAACCATGTAAAATAGGCAAAACTGGATTAGACATCTCCAAAAAATCTGCCTGTTTCTTCGTTAACACCCCCAATGACAAACCTTCCTGAAGAATTTTATTAACTTTAAGTTTATATAAAGAAGTAGGATTATTTGGCAATTTTTTATAAACAGAAGAATCAGAAAGCATTTCTTGAATTTTAGCCTGATAATCACAGGAATTCGTCACCACCACTACTCCACCTTTGTCCGACATTTTAATGATAATATCCGTCATATCCTTCAATTCTTGTATTGCCTTTCTTTCTTTAGCAGACAAATTAACTCTTCTACTGAGGTCATTTTTCTTATTATGTAGCAGAGTTAATTTGTCTGCTAAAGAAAGAAAGGCAATACAAGAATTGAAGGATATGACGGATATTATCATTAAAATGTCGGACAAAGGTGGAGTAGTGGTGGTGACGAATTCCTGTGATTATCAGGCTAAAATTCAAGAAATGCTTTCTGATTCTTCTGTTTATAAAAAATTGCCAAATAATCCTACTTCTTTATATAAAATTAAAGTTAATAAAATTCTTCAGGAAGGTTTGTCATTGGGGGTGTTAACGAAGAAACAGGCAGATTTTTTGGAGATGTCTAATCCAGTTTTGCCTATTTTACATGGTTTACCTAAGATTCATAAAAATGAGGATTTTCCGTCTATGAGACCTATAGTCTCGGGAATTGGTTCCATTAATGAGCATCTGGGTGAGTGGCTGGATTCCTTATTGCAACCTCTAGTTCGTATGATTCCTGGTTTTATTAAGGATACTGGTGATGTTCCTGACATTTTGACACAGAAGAAATGGTTACCAGATTATTCATGGCTGAGCTGTGATGTCACAGCCCTTTATACTAATATACCCCACAACATTGCTCTAGAAGCTTTGGAATTCCATCTTGTGGAATATAGCAATTATTCTTCTGATTTAATTAATTTTATGTTACAGGTTACTTCTTATCTTTTGACTCATAATTTTTTCTCGTTTGATCACGTTTGTTATTTACAATGTAAGGGCGTAGCGATGGGTGCAAAATTTTCACCATCATTGGCAAACATCGTTATGGCCTTTTGGGAACATAATTTTTTTTATTCTTTGTCTAATAAATTTGCCTATTACATTGTCTGGTATGGTAGATACATTGATGATACTTTAATTATTTGGAGAGGAGATGTGTCTGCCATACCAGACTTTGTGGAATATATTAATTCTAATGACTATAATTTAAAATTTACTTTTGTGCACAATAAAAATGAGATTTCATTTTTAGATTTATTCTTGCAGGGTGTTCCAGGTCAGCTCATTTCTACCCGTACTTATTCCAAACCATTGGCAGGAAACACTATCCTGCATGCCAATAGCAGTCATCCGAGACATACAGTAAAGTCGATTCCTGTGGGTGAGCTTACAAGAATTAAAAGGAATTGTAAAAATAATAACAGTTTGCAGCAGGAACTTAATAGGTCTTGTAATAAATTGAGAAATAGAAATTATCCTAATTGGATGTTGAACAGAGCTTTGGATTTAGTTACAGAAGACAGTTGTGTTTCGCAAGAAACGACCTGGAAACCATCTGCAGAGACTTTGAAGACTTAGGCAAGAAAGTGAAAGAACTGGGAGCGCAGGTGGTCTTCTCTTCCATCCTCCCAGTGGATGGCCATGGAACAAGGAGGTGGAATAAGATTCTGCAGGTGAACAACTGGCTACGTCGATGGTGCCGTCAGCAACGATTTGGATTTCTGGATCACGGAGTGAACTACTTATACGATGGACTACTTGCTAGAGATGGGGTGCACCTTACGAAGACTGGAAAGCATGTATTTGGAAGTCGCCTTGCTACACTTGTAAGGAGAGCTTTAAACTAGAACAACATGGGAAGGGAAGCAAAAGACCAGAAAAAGCCATACACCTGACAAATGCTATTGAGAACTCTGCTAATAGAAGTGGAAAGGAAGAACAAAGACGAAAGAATCTAATTAATAAAAATATTGGAGAAAGAGAAACCAATCACAAACTAAAATGTTTCTATACTAATGCACAAAGCATGGGCAACAAACAAGGAGAATTGGAACTACTAACACAGGAAAAGAAATATGATGTCATTGGAATCACTGAAACTTGGTGGGACGATACACATGATTGGAATACAAGACTAGAAGGATACAACTTATTTGCAAGAAACAGACTTGATAAACGAGGAGGGAGTGTTGCATTGTATGTTAGAAACGCATATATCTGCACAGAGATTGAAGCTTCAGAGACTGGGAGTTCTGTGGAAACTGTTTGGGTAAGAATACAAGGACAGAACAATGGAAAGGACACCATTGTAGGCATTTACTACAGGCCGCCTGTGCAAGCTGAAGATATGGATGAACTCTTTATGCATCAAATGGCCAAGTTCTCCAAAAAATATGACATAGTTGTCATGGGAGATTTCAACTATCCAGACATTTGTTGGGAATCTCTCTCAGGCAAAACTAACAGGTCAAGGAAATTCTTATCCTCTCTTGCTGACAACTTTATCTTCCAAAAGGTAGGGGAGAAAACAAGGGGAACTGCTACCTTGGATCTAATCCTTATAAACAGGGAGGAAATGGTTGAGGAGGTAAAAGTGGCTGGGACCCTAGGAGGTAGCGACCATGCTATTTTAGAATTTTGGATAACTAGAGGCGGAAGACCTGTGAAGACTCAGACGTCAAGGTTAGATTTCAGAAAGGCAGATTTTAAGGGATTCAGAAAGATAATTGGAGGGATCCAATGGCTGGATATCCTTAAAGACAAAAATGTCCAGGAAGGATGGGAAATCTTGAAAAATGAAATTCTCAAAGCACAGTTGTTAACAATTCCGAAAAGAGGGAAGAATAGGAAGCATTTAAGGAAACCAGGATGGGTGAACACAGAACTTAAGCACATGCTAAAAAGGAAGAAAAAAATGTTTATAAAATGGAAAGAGGGAGGCATATCTAAAGAAGAATATAATGCTGTCTGCAGAATCTGCAGGGCACAAATCAGATTAGCTAAAGCTGAAAATGAATTGAGGCTTGCAAGAGATGTCAAAAGCAATAATAAAGGATTTTGGGGATATGTCAAAAGTAAAAGAAAAGTCAAAGATGCTATAGGATTTTTACAGGATGAAAATGATGAAATGGTAAGACAGGATGTTGAGAAGGCTGAACTTTTAAATTCCTATTTTGCATCTGTTTTCTCTCAGAAAGGAAATGTAACACCAACTGTTATTCACTGTCCTATTAAGGGAATAGAAGAATCCAGGATATCTATAAACAGAAAGATAGTGAGGAAACACTTAGCTAACCTAAATGAATTCAAGTCTCCAGGTCCAGATGAATTACACCCCAGAGTACTGAAGGAGATAGCAGAAGAAATTTCTGAACCACTCTCCATAATCTTTGAAAATTCTTGGAGAACAGGAGAAGTGCCAGAAGACTGGAGAAGAGCAAATGTTGTTCCTATCTTCAAAAAGGGGAAGAAGGTGGACCCAGGCAACTATAGGCCGGTGAGTCTGACTTCTATACCAGGAAAGATCTTTGAACAAATTATTAAACAACATGTAAGTCAATACCTGGATAAGAATGAAGTGATCAAACAGAGTCAGCATGGGTTTGTAACTAATAAGTCATGTCAGACTAACTTAATTTCCTTCTATGACGGTATCACTGATTGGGTGGATCAAGGAAATGCTGTAGATATAGTATATCTTGACTTCAGCAAAGCATTTGACAAAGTCTCTCATACAATCCTTATTGAAAAAATGACTAAGTATGGAATGGACAAGGCAACTGTTAGGTGGATTCATAGCTGGCTTAGTGATCGGACCCAAAGAGTGGTCGTAAATGGCTGCACATCCAGTTGGAAGAATGTCTCAAGTGGGGTACCACAGGGCTCTGTCCTGGGCCCTGTATTGTTCAACATCTTTATCAACGATTTAGATGAAGGAATTGAGGGTAAACTGATTAAATTTGCTGATGACACAAAGCTAGGAGGGATAGCTAATACTAGAGAAGAGAGAGAGAGGATTCAAAAAGATTTAAATAAACTGGAGAAGTGGGCAGTAACTAACAGAATGGTTTTTAACAGGGAGAAATGCAAAGTACTACATCTGGGCAATAAAAATGAAAAAAGCATATATAGAATGGGAGGAATAGGGCTAAGTGACAGCACATGTGAAAAAGACTTGGGTATACTAATAGATCACAGACTGAATATGAGTCAACAGTGTGATGCAGCAGCAAAAAAGGCAAATGCAGTTCTAGGATGTATTAACAGAAGCATACAGTCTAGATCACGTGAAGTCATTATTTCCCTCTACTCCTCTTTGGTCAGACCTCATCTGGAATATTGTGTCCAGTTTTGGGCACCACATTTTAAAAAAGACATCAACAAACTGGAGCAAGTTCAGAAAAGAGCGACCAGAATGGTGACCGGTCTGCAAACCCTGTCTTATGAGGAAAGGTTGCAGGATTTGGGAATGTTTAGTTTGCAAAAGAGAAGACTGAGAGGAGACTTAATTGCTGTCTACAAATATCTAAAGGGCTGTCACATTGTAGAAGGATCAACTTTATTCTCATTTGCACAAGGAAAGACTAGAAGCAATGGGATGAAACTGAATGGGAGGAGACACAGATTAGATATTAGAAAAAACTTTTTGACAGTTAGAGTGATCAATGAGTGGAACAGGCTGCCACGAGAAGTGGTGAGTTCTCCTTCAATGGAAGTCTTCAAACAGAGGCTGGACAGACATCTGACTGGGATGATTTAGCGAATCCTGCTTTGAGCAGGGGGTTGGACCAGATGGCCCAGGAGGTCCCTTCCAACTCTACGATTCTATGATTCTATGATTCATTTGATAACAAGAATAAAAAATCTGTTATGTCCAAAAATCCGTTTATATGTTTTCAATTTAGCCCTCAATTTGTTGAAATTAAAAAGATCATTAATAAATGTTTACCTCTATTATATGAGGATCCTATTTTGGCTGCTGTTTTGGGAGAGGGATGTAACATAGTTGCACGCAGAGCTCCCACTTTAGGTAATATTTTATCACCAAGTTTGTTCTCTTCTAGAAACAATAGGGGTACTTGGTTAGACAATAAAGGCAACTATAAATGCGGAGGCAATAATTGTAGGACTTGTAAACACATGGTAAAAACTAAATTTTTTTATAATAATGACAAATCTACATCGTTTAAAATCAATAATTTTATTAATTGTAATACTGATTTTGTGGTGTATAAAATTGATTGCACTATTTGTAATAAATCCTATATAGGCTGTACATCTAGGAAATTAAAGACTAGGATAGCTGAACATCTATATGGTGTGATTAATGTCACAAGTGGAGTCCGTAATATTTCTTCTGCAGCCAAACATTTTATTAATTTCCATTCTCGTAATGTTGCTTCCCTGCAGGTGACAGGTATCGAAAAAATCAGGAAATCTTCTAGGGGTGGTGATATCAGAAGAACTCTGCTCACCCGGGAGGCTTTCTGGATTTTTAACCTGGGGACGAGATTTCCTGATGGATTAAACAAAAAGAATGAAATCATGTTTCATTATTAGTATTTCAGAGCATGCTTATAATATAGTGTTTTTTATATTTATTTTTGTATGTATATATTTTGTCTATGATATTTTTCATGTTTTGTGATAAATATATGTGACACCGCTAATTGATCTTTGCGCTGATTAGATCAGCTTTTGCGGTCACATGATTTATAAATTTATACATGTAGTTTTATTGTCTTAGAAAAAATTCACAATTTTATCAATTATGGGTGTTTTTTACATTCATATAGTGTTCTTTTTGTATATTTTATATGTATTTTTGAGATATATTTCACAAATTCGTTGTTTGTTTGTATTGTATTATTGGAACAGGACCTTCCAACCAAGTGATTTGTATCGGATCTTGGATTGGTCATTGCTCCTTTTTTAACCTGTGTGTGATTTTGATGTAGTAGCTTTGATAAAGATCGCACTCAGCGATCGAAACGCGTCGCTAAATGCCGCTCCTGTGTGAGCTATGCGACCCTGGAGCTGACTCAAACATTGTCTTCATTGGAGTAAATTCTTAAATTGAGCATCGTGTGGAGCTGGATAATTTTTTCCTTTCTTCGTTGAGTCAACCATTGTGGGATGGTGATCCGTGCTCCTATGAAAGTCGGTGAGCTGGCTTATATCTTTTGAATGCAAGATAAGGGAACCAGGGGTGTATTACTCTGAAGAATATGCCATTATACTACTTTCTATTTGGATACGGATATATATGTAGTTTCCGGTTTTCTTGCAATATTATTGGCTTATAAAGTGAAATTATGTTATTGGTAGTTGAGAACTTTGCATAATTAAGCAAAATGTTATAAAAGAAGTAACTAAAATAAAGGGGACTAGTGATCTGCCTCGATCCTCCCGTACAGAGACCCCTGTCTCCGTGTGGTCATTTGAGTTGCTAGCAACACCCTGTGGAATAATTTGGACATCACTGGCTCAACCGTGAAGGGTTAATTTAGCCCTCCCTCAATAGCTACCCCGACAGGAGCTTGCAGGGTGGAGACCCGAGCTCCCACCGAATAATCCCGAAGTGTTCGGCACTCGCCGAGTACAGCGATACATGGACGAGTAACGAACATTACCAAGCCTGCTCACTCATCACTACGTGACACTCTTCCCTTAACATATGTTTCACTACCGCTAGATCTTTGGCTTGTATTCATCACCAGCACTGTGACTCTGGCAATACCACCAGTAGGGATCATAAGCACAGTCTCACCTTGGATGAGATCCTCAGGAATTTTTGATGAGTCTCTCAGCACAAGCAGTCTACTCTGTAATTTTCTTCCTAGTTACACCTGAATTTCACACCTCACTCTCATAGTAACAAAGTTAACAAGGCCTCAAAAAGCCATGTGTCCACCAGTTCAGCCTATATTCCGTCAGAATAAATCCCCAGATCTGCTTCCTTCTAAAGAACCTAAGATACAATATTGTTACACTCCAGGAAGGCATCCAGGCCTCTCTTGAACCCCTCAACTGAGTTCACCATCACCACCTCCTCAGGCAATCACTGTAATACCACAACCAAGATTGGCTGTGGCATTACAGTGCATGGCAAATAATCCCTGCGAGTTGACTGGCACACTAAAGAGCGCCAAACATGCAGGGCGGGGACCTGAGCACCCGTCGAATAATCCCAGAAATGCTCGGCGCTCGCCGAATACAGTGATGCTCGGGCGAGTACTGCGCATTACCGAGTATGCTGGCTCATCACTACTCCTGAACGATCCACACATGCATTTCCTATGACTACCCATCCCAAGTCCAGTCTCTGGGCGTATGGTGCACAGTCAGGCCCATTACACTGTTGACGCACCTTGTGTACCCTTAAATAGTCTCTGCCAAGCAGGAGCAGAATCTCGGCGTTGACATCCATAGGAGGAATAACACTGGTCAGGTGCCTTAGGTGTCGTAGGTGAAATGTGGCTTCAGGAGTAGGAATCTCATCTCTGTGATTGGGTATCTGATCACATTCAATAAGGGTTGGTAGAGGTACTTTGGTATCTCCATTAATACAGTATGAATACCTCCACAATGAATACCTGAGCTCTTCTGCCGCTAGTCTCTATACAGCCTGAGCAGGTGTTTAAGGTTCTCGTCCATTTTGATTTAAGGTGCGCTGTCTCTTTAAGTAACTGAACTTTTTAATTGGGGGCTGGAAATCGCAGTGCAGCTTCGTTATGATGCCCTGATAAGATTGCCATGGTGTTTTTAGAGAATTGTGGGATTTTCCAGTCCAACAATCTGCAGCGATGTGGTAAAATATACGGTAAGTCTATAGAAGGGGTATGGATGGAGGGAAATCTCGGGCACATAGACTGTTCCTTTACAATGCAGACAGAGGTGATTCAGGCCTGACAGATGAGAGGGCCTCCCCTTAGCCTTACCCAGGTGATCACTGTTGCTGGGAGGATTCCAGAGGGAGATACTGGGTTCTCAGGGGTTCTGAAGCTGGCTATTGGGTGTAAGGCATCTTTTGACTGTTCTGTCCCCATTTAAGGTGATTGAAGGGGTGTAGTATGGCAATGGTGAGAAGTCCTACCTTCCTGTCCTTGCAGCGGGGCAGACCGGACCAGGTGTTGCTCCTGGGTGGATGGATTCAAATATGGACGCCACAGAAAGATGAATCAGTGGTGGCTATTTGAACCTTAACCCAAAGTCAGGATGTGGTACGATGCAGATGGTACAAGCAGCCGTTCCTGTGGTTGTCTTGTGGGTGTTTACCCCTGGAGCCGCTACTGAATGTGGTCAAAAGACTTTGCTTTCTGCAGCCCAAAAGAGATGTCTACTTCTCACATGGTGGCTGAAAGTAAAATGGGTGCCAGGAAGTGAGCTCCTACACAAGGCTGCAGGACACTCCCGCATGCTAGAAAAGTCTGAAAGGAGGAGCGAGGGAGTGACCCAAAGCTTCTGGTCAGTAGATAGCCGCAGCAGACAAGCATGGAGAGCAAGCTAAGAATACAGATGGTGACGCCTGGATGACACAATAAGGTCACCTGGCCACATACAACATCAATGGATTTTAGCAGCTTCCTACGCTTGCTGCTACCTCCTCTCTGTGGGTGCCCACCAAGCGGGGTGCTACTGGCTAAGATTGCTGGATGCCCCAAAGTCGCAGATGTTCTAATTCTCGGTGAGTCAGTGGAAGGGTGAGACTCTGTGATTTGCACCATCTTGTGTATTTTCTGGGACTGTTCTGGGAATATGTTATTATCTGTTTGTGGTTTAATAAAGTATTGCCACCCTGTGATACCCTCACCCTGTGTTGTCTGAGTAGTGTTCTGCCCATGGGAAAGGAGCATGGGCATTCAGTGGGAAAAGCCCTGGTCCATGTCGTCAAGACAGGCCAGTGGATAAAAGCACCCACTGACCCTCGTGTCTCCACAAGGAGTCTGGAGGAGGAGAATAGACAGTGGAGTCTCCAGTAGGAGGACTCTGGAGGAGCAAGGACAGAGGAGTATAGAAGAGAGAAGGACAGAGTAGTCTGGAGAACAGAGGAGTCTGGAGGAGGACAAATGGAGGAGGACAAATGGAGGACTCTGCAGGAAAAGGACTAATATGGAGAATGAGTACAGAGGCGTTTGGAGGGGACAGCGTATTCTGAAGGAGGTCAGACAGGCATCTGGAGGAGGTCGACATACTGTTTGAGTCTGGAGGAAATGAACAGAGGAGACTGGAGAAGGAGAACAGAGTAGTCTGAAGAAGGAGGAAGACAGAGGAGTCTGGTGGAGGACAGAGGAGTTTGGGGTGGGAGGAATACAGATAGTCTGAAGGAGAAATAAGACAGAGGAGTCTGGAAGAGGAGGAGGACAGAGGAGTATGGAAAAAGAGGACGAAAACAGAGGAGTCCGGAGGAGGAGGACAAACAGAGGACTCTGCAGGAAAAGGACAAATCTGGAGGAGGAGGTCAGACAGGGATCTGGTGGAGGAGGACATACTGTATGAGTCTGGAGGAGATGAACAGAGGAGACTGGAGGAATCTGGAGAAGCACAAAGACAAAGGAGTCTGGAGGAGGAGGAAGACAGAGGAGTCTGGTGGAAGAGGAGAAAGAGGAGTGTGAGGACACGGCATTTATTATTAATTATGACAGATGCATTTTCCAGTTGCCCAAGAGACATAAGCCATTGTTCAGGAACATTAATGTTTGTTGCAGCTTATTGTGCTGCTATCAGAGATGAGCGACTACGTTTGGCAATATTTGTTACTCGCACGAATAGTACGGTATGTGGGCTATTTGGTGAGTTATTAGGTGCTCGCCTCGGTATACTCGAGTGACCCGCCCAGCATGTTTGGTGCTTTAGTTGCCGCCAATGAACATGCTGGTCTGGCTTACCAATCACTGTAATTCCGGCTCCATCTTCGGTGTTGCATTGCTGTGACTGGCTGGCCTTCCAGCGTCATAGGGACTATTCAAAGGCTGCCGGCGCCGCCTTGTGCACATTGCAGCAGGAAACAGCGTAGGGAGAGCGTAATGTGAGCTGGTTAATAGGCTGCCTGCTAGCTGTATTGCTGTGAGTACACTGCTGTGCAGACTGCTTTTTACACAGCACTAATACTTTTATTCTTTTTTTCTGCACACTTACCGAGCGTTCATTTTTTCCCACACCGTATAGAGCTGCACGCTTCTCACACACTACCGTGTACCGGCTGGTATCATGGACAAATACATGCTGACTGTGTGTGACTCCTGAAATATATACAGAGATTTAAAATTACCCCAACACTATATACACCTGGTATCTTCTGATACAATACCCTTTTTCAACTTTTTATATTCTTGTCTAATCCATACTGAGCCTGAGAGCGTCTGTGTGTGACTTCTGAAATATATACGGAGATTTACAATTTTCCCATTCACCGTATACAGCTGTACGCTTCTGATACAGTACCATATATCTGCTTGTATTTTTGGTACATTTTCCCAAACATGAGGAAGTATGGTGGAAGAGGCAGTGGGCGGGGGGGCCAGCTGGTACTGATGGTGTTGGTGGTGCATCTGCTGGTTATGCCAAAAGGACAATAGCAACTAAGGCAGGAGGTGTTGAGCCTGCGTCATCATATGGCTCAAGAAGGCCTGGAAGGCTCCCTTTTCTGGGAGTAGGTAAAACCGCTTTTAAAGCCGGAGCATCAGGAACAGGTTTTGGCTTACATTGCCGAAACAGCCTCCATTTCTATCGCCTCCTCTTCTGAAGTTTCAAAAAATACAAGCACTGAGTCATCAGTGCAGGCTTTTGATCAGGAACAACACCTTTCCTTGTGTCCTTCATCCCCACCAAAAGTGAAGGATGCGGCAGGCCACACTTCAGATTACTCCATGGAGCTCTTTTCACATACCATGCCTGGGTTATCAAGTCAAATCCTGAATTCCCCAGTCCAAGATGAATCTGACATGGAGTGCACTGATGCACAGCCACTGCTAGATGATTCTGCTGGTACATTGACCCAGAGCACTACATTGCCCTCGCAATCTACTGAGCCAGAATCTGACCCTGATGAAACTCAGATGCCCCTTCCCGCACACTATACCACCATACACGGTGACACAGAGGAAGGTGCAGATGAAATTGAAGAGGAGGTGATGGATGACCCAGTTGTTGACCCGGATTGGCATCCATTGGGGGAAGAGGGTGCCACTGGCAATAGGTCAGAAGAGGAGAAGGATCCGCAGCAGGCATCGACATCGCAGCAGCGGTTATCTGCCAGGCCCGTAGCTGTCCAAAAACGTGGTAAAGAAAACAAAAAGAGTTGCAGGACAGCTTGTCCAGACGGTCAAATTAGCATAGCGTGCCAGCCCTGAAAATTTATACCATAGTAGGAAGAGTGCAGTGTGGCACTTCTTTGTCCAAAATCCTACTGATGAGGCAAAGGTTACCCGTAAGAAGTGCGCAAAGACCTTTAGCCGAGGGAAAAATTAGAGATTTGAATACCAGTTGCATGCTTAGACATTTAATCACCATGCACTTCCAAGCGTGGACGGACTACAAAACCTCAGGTAGCACATGTGCATCTGCTCCGACTGAAGGTAGCCAGCAATGCTCCATCGCTTCCCCCACTGTAAGCCCACCGGTAAGCACACCACCAGTAAGAAATGTTGAGGCGTCGCCGCAAGGCCAAAGCAGTCAGGGAATCACAATGTTTTTGTTATGAATGGGTCACCGAGGAGGAAAAAACCTAAACATGCTAAGCCCACAAAAACCAGAGACGTTGGTCACTATGCAGATTGTAGATCCCTGATCTTACCACCCAACTAGAAGCAGCCGTGGAGCGTTTCTACGATGAACCTAGACGCCTCGTCATGGCCAGAGGACTAAGTCAGCCTAAAGCAAGAAGTAGGAAAGCTAACTGCCCCAGAGCAGACCCCAAAGGAATAGACAACCCCCACACATGTATTAACGGTGAAACAAGATGAAAACACAAACACAGGTAGGAAAAAAGGCTGAGCAAACGATGGGGCCCAAACTAACTAGAAAGGAGAGGAAAGGAAAGACACTGTCTGCAATCTGCAAAAAACCCCTACAAAAATAATGTCCAACACTTCTGATAGCAAAAATAACCCTGAAGTCACTAGACTACTCCCACTATATCAGCACTCTGAAATATTCTGAGACAGAGCAAAAAGAGGCCAAATAAGGGACAAAAAGCAAATTGGCAAACAAAGATAAATAAGAGTGGAAATACTGCACAGCCCATGCCAGGGCTGGCAGACCACACAAAAAACTGAATAAACCAACAAAATCAAGTGTGAACATTAACAGAGAAACTTAGCTTGAGCTGACTGGAACAGAGCTGAGAACCAAGAACTGACAAGCAAGAAGTATCACCAGCAACTGAATAGGGCGTCGACTGCCTTAAATCCAATCTGAAACTCCTGAAGTCCAATCGTCATCCTCATTCTCAGGTGGCAGATCACTACCGATCAAATCAGACTCACTACCTTCTGTTACCACCAGAACTGGTGGTGAACCAGAGAATGAACTCACAACAGTACCCCCCCTTGAGGAGGGGTCACCGAACCCTCATCCACGCCACCAGGCCGATCAGGATGGGCCCGGTGAAAATCACGAACCAATCTATTGGCATGAATATCAGAGGCAGAGACCCAAGAATTATCCTCCTGACCATAACCCTTCCATTTGACCAAATACTGGAGTCTCCGTCTAACCAAACGAGAATCCAATATTTTCTCTACCTCATATTCCACATTGCCCTCAACCAACACAGGGTCAGGAGGTGCCGCCACAGGAACTACTGGCTCAACAAACCTCAACAGAGATTTGTGAAATCCGTTATGGATCTTGAACGTAACTGGAAGAGCCAATCGAAATGAAACAGGATTAAGAATTTCCAAAATCTTAAAAGGCCCAATAAATCTTAGCTTGAACTTAGGAGATGCAACCTTCATAGAAATATTCTTAGACGACAACCAAACCATATCACCCACTTTAAACCGGGGACCAATGGTCCTATGCCGGTTGGAAATTGCAGGGCCTTTTCCTGAGAGAGTGACAACTTATCCACCACTTGGTCCCATATCTGCTGCATTCTCTTAACCACAGTGTCCACACCTGGGCAGGACGAAGATTCCACTTGCCCTGAAGAGAATCAAGGATAAAACCCAAAATTACAGAAAAAGGGTGACATCAAAGTGGCAGAACTAGCTCTATTGTTCAGCGCGAATTCGGCCAAGGGTAAAAATGAGACCCAATCATCCTGATCAGCAGATATAAAACATCTCAAATAAGACTCCAAGGTCTGGTTTGTTCTCTCAGTCTGCCCATTGGTCTGGGGATGAAACGCGGAGGAGAAGGATAACTGAATTCCCAGATTGGAACATAAGGCTTTCCAGATTCTGGAAACAAACTGGACTCCTCTGTTGGACACAATGTTCTCAGGAATCCCATGTAACCGAACCACCTGTTGTAAAAACAAGGGCACCAACTCAGCGGAAGATGGGAACTTTGGGAGTGGTACAAGATGGACCAACTTCGAAAATCTATCACAAATCACCCAGATAACAGTCATTCTCTGAGAGACAGGAAGATCAGAAATAAAATCCATTGAGATATGGGTCCATGGCCTCTTTGGCACCGGCAAGGGCATCAGCAACCCACTAGAACGAGAACAGGGTTTAGACCGAGAACAAGTCCCACAGGACTGTACTAAATTCCTGACGTCACGAGATAAGGCAGGCCACCAAAAGGACCGACTCACCAAATCTCTGGTACCAAAAATACCTGGATGACCAGCCAATGCGGAGCAATGAATTTCAGACATCACTCTCTTTCTCCACTGGTCAGGAACATACAATTTTCACATAGGGCAACGCTCAGGTTTATCCTCCTGAAATTCCTCCAGAGCACGTCTCAAATCGGGCGAAATGGCAGAAAGAACTACCCCTTCACGTAGGATGGTAGTAGGCTCGGTCACACTAAGAGAATCGGCAAAGAAACTCCTAGAAAGGGCATCTGCCATAACATTCTTAGTGCCCGGAAGAAAAGAGACCACAAAATTAAAACGCGTGAAAAACTAGGCCCATCTAGCCTGTCTAGGATTCAAGCGTTTGGCCGACTTCAAATAAATCAAATTCTTGTGATCGGTGAGGACCACAACTTGATGTCTAGCTCCCTCCAACCAATGTCTCCACTCCTCAAATGCCAACTTCATGGCCAACAATTCCCAATTCCCCACATCATAGTTGCGTTCAGATGGAGAGAACTTTCGAGAAAAGAAGGCACAGGGATTCATCTTAGAAGTCACAGGGTCTTTCTGGGACAAAACAGCTCCTGCACCAATCTCAGAAGCATCTACCTCTACCTGAAATGGAAGTGAGACATCGGGTTGCCGTAAAACTGGAGCTGAAGTAAATCTCTGCTTAAGCTCCTGAAATGCTGAGATAGCCTCAGGAGACCAATTCAGCACATCAGCTCCCTTCTTGGTCAGATCAGTCAGTGGTTTGACAATACCAGAAAAATTAGCTATAAATTTACAATAGAAATTAGCAAAACCCAAAAACTTCTGGAGAGCCTTCAAAGAAGTAGGCTGAACCCAATCATAAATGGCCTGTACCTTGGCCAGGTCCATTTCAATAGTCGATGGAGATAGGATAAATCCCAAAAATGAAATCCTCTGTACACCAAAGAGGAATTTCGATCCCTTAACAAACAGGGAATTCTCCCTCAAAATCCGGAACACAGTCCGGACGTGTTCCACATGAGAATCCCAATCACTAGAAAAGATCAAAATATCATCCAGATAGATGATCAAAAACTTATCCACAAAGTCTCGGAATATATCGTTTATGAAGCACTGGAAGACAGAAGGGGCATTAGTGAGCCCAAAAGGCATCACCAGGTACTCAAAATGTCCCTCTGGAGTATTAAACGCCATCTTCCATTCACCCCCGTGCTTGATGCGAATAAGATTATACGCCCCCCTGAGGTCAAGCTTAGTAAACCTGCAGGCACTCTTAACTCTGGAGAATAGATCAGACATCAGAGGTAACGGGTACTGATATTTAACCGTCATCTTGTTAAGGGAACGATAATCAATACACGGTCTTAATGAACCATCTTTCTTGGCCACACAAAAAAAACCAGCGCCTAAAGGTGACGAGGATGGTCTAATATGACCCTTCTCCAATGACTCCTTAATATAGGATCGCATAGCATCATGTTCGGGTACTGATAAGTTGAAAAGCCGACCCTTGGGAAATTTACACCCAGGAATCAACTCAATTGCACAGTCATAACTCCTATGAGGAGGCAAAGACGCAGACTTGCTCTCACTAAATACATCAGAAAAATCGGCCAGATAATCAGGAATATCATGAGACTGAGGAGAGGTGGAGAAAACAGGAGCGTCCCTAAGAACACACTGACAACCCCAACTCACCACAGACCCAGATTTCCAATCCAAAACTGGATTATGAGTTTGCAACCAAGGAAAACCCAGAACAATGGTATCATGCAAATTATGCAGCACCAAAAATTTACAATTTTCTTGGTGGTCTGGGGCAACTCGCATTGTCACCTGGGTCCAAAACTGAGGTTTATTCTCCACCAAAGGAGTAGCATCAATACCCCTCAAAGGAATAGGTGTCCGCAGAGGCGTCATGGAAAAACCACAACGTTTAGCAAAGTCCAAATCCATCCGATTCAATGCTGCTCCTGAATCCACAAAATCCTTAGCGGAAAATGTGGACAAGGAGCAGATCAGAGTAATTGCCAAAAGAAACTTAGGTTGTATACTGCCCACAGCAAATGTGTGTGCAAAACTTTTCTCTCGTTTAGGGCAGACAGAAATAGTATGAGAGACGTCTCCACAGAAAAAACACAGCTTATTACGCCTTCTAAACTCCTGACGTTGCGCCCTAGACAAAACCCCATCACATTGCATAGGTTCAGATGTTTGTCCAAAAGGTGGCAGCGCCTCCCGTGTAGTTTTACGTTCACGTAAACGCCGATCAACTTGAATGGCTAATGACATGCAATCATCCAGACCAGAGGGAACAGGAAATCCCACCATAACATCTTTTACGGTCTCTGATAAACCCCTCCGAAAGAGAGCTGCCAATGCACGATCATTCCATGTAGTAAGGACCGCCCACTTTCGGAATTTTTGACAGTATAACTCTGCAGAATCCTGACCCTGGTTTAATGCCAACAGGGTTCTCTCAGCATAATCAATAGCATTAGGTTCATCATACAACAACCCCAAGGCTTGAAAAAATGCATCCACATTAGTCAGAATAGGATTTTCAGGTGTCAAAGAAAAAGCCCAATCCTGGGGATCGCCGCGCAGCAAGGAGATGACAATTTTAACCTGCTGCGCAGAGCTTCCCGATGAACTAGGCTTCAAAGCAAGAAAAAATTTACAATTATTCTTAAAATTCAGAAATTTAGACCGATCCCCAGAAAACACATCAGGAGTAGGGATCTTAGGTTCTGCAGCATGTGACTGAATGAGGTAGGTGGAAATCCCCTGCACTTCAGCAGCAAGTTGCTCCACACGATCAGACAATTGCTTAATCTCCATTAGGAAAAAAAAAAATCCTCCTACGGCCCCAGAGAAAAAGAGGAAAAAAAAATATACAGTCATGGCCAAAAGTATTGACACCCCTGCAATTCTGTCAGATAATATTCAGTTTCTTCCTGAAAATGATTGCAAACACAAATTCTTTGGTATTATTATCTTCATTTAATTTGTCTTAAATGAAAAAACACAAAAGAGAATGAAGCAAAAAGCAAAACATTGATCATTTCACACAAAACTCCAAAAATGGGCCGGACAAAAGTATTGACACCCTCAGCCTAATACTTCTTTGCACAACCTGTAGCCAAAATAACTGCGACCAACCGCTTCCGGTAACCATCAATGAGTTTCTTACAATGCTCTGCTGGAATTTTAGACCATTCTTCTTTGGCAAACTGCTCCAGGTCCCTGATATTTGAAGGGTGCCTTCTACAAACTGCCATTTTTAGATCTCTCCACAGGTGTTCTATGGGATTCAGGTCTGGACTCATTGCTGGCCACCTTAGAAGTCTCCAGTGCTTTCTCTCAAACCAATTTCTAGTGCTTTTTGAAGTGTGTTTTGGGTTATTGTCCTGCTGGAAGACCCATGACCTCTGAGGGAGACCCAGCTTTCTCACACTGGGCTCTAAATTATGCTGCAAAATTTGTTGGTAGTCTTCTGACTTCATAATGCCATGCACACGGTCAAGCAGTCCAGTGCCAGAGGCAGCAAAGCAACCCCAAAACATCAGGGAACCTCCACCATGTTTGACAGTAGGGACCGTGTACTTTTCTTTGAATGCCTCTTTTTTCTCCTGTAAACTCTATGTTGATGCTTTTGCCCTAAAAGCTCTACTTTTGTCTCATCTGACCAGAGAACATTCTTCCAAAATGTTTTAGGCTTTTTCAGGTAAGTTTTGGCAAATTCCAGCCTGGCTTTTTTATGTCTCGGGGTAAGAAGTGGGGTCTTCCTGGGTCTCCTAGCATACAGTCCCTTTTCATTCAGACGCCGACGGATAGTACGGGTTTGACACCGTTGTACCCTCGGACTGCAGGGCAGCTTGAACTTGTTTGGATGTTAGTCGAGGTTCTTTATCCAACATCCGCACAATCTTGTGTTGAAATCTCTTGTCAATTTTTCTTTTCCGGCCACATCTAGGGAGGTTAGCCACAGTGCCATGGGCTTTAAACTTCTTGATGACACTGCGCACGGTAGACACAGGAACATTCAGGTCTTTGGAGATGGACTTGTAGCCTTGAGATTGCTCATGCTTCCTCACAATTTGGTTTCTCAAGTCCTCAGACAGTTCTTTGGTCTTCTTTCTTTTCTCCATGCTCAATGTGGTACACACAAGGACACAGGACAGAGGTTGAGTCAACTTTAATCCATGTCAGCTGGCTGCAAGTGTGATTTAGTTATTGCCAACACCTGTTAGGTGCCACAGGTAAGTTACAGGTGCTGTTAATTACACAAATTAGAGAAGCATCACATGATTTTTCGAACAGTGCCAATACTTTTGTCCACCCTCCTTTTTATGTTTGGTGTGGAATTATATCCATTTTGGCTTTAGGACAATTCTTTTTGTGTTTTTTCATTGAAGACAAATTAAATGAAGATAATAATACCAAAGAATTTGTGTTTGCAATCATTTTCAGGAAGAAACTGAGTATTATCCGACAGAATTGCAGGGGTGTCAATACTTTTGGCCATGACTGTATATATATATATAAAAAAAATTCTGACACTTCTTTTTCTTTTTTTTTTTAACAACTCTTTCCTGCTTTTGAGTACCCTAGAATCTGCGGTATGGCTGGTGATTCTGTTATGAATGGGTCACCGAGGAGTAAAAAACCTTAACATGCTAAGCCCAAAAAACCAGAGAGGTTGGTAACTATGCAGATTGCGGATCCCTGATCTTACCACACAACTAGAAGCAGCCGTGGAGCGTGCCTACGATGAACCTAGATGCCTCGTCACGGCCGGAGGACTAAATGAGCCTAAAGCAAGAAGTAGGAAAACTAACTGCCCCAGAGCAGACCCCAAAGGAAAGACAGCCCCCACACATGTATTGACGGTGAAACAAGATGAAAACACAAACATAGGTAGGAAAATAGGCTGAGCAAACGATGGGGCCCAAACTAACTAGAAAAGAGAGGAAAGGAAAGACACTGTCTGCAATCTGCAAAAAACCCCTACAAAAATAATGTCCAACACTTCTGATAGCAAAAATAACCCTGAAGTCACTAGACTACTCCCACTATATCAGCACTCTGAAATATTCTGAGACAGAGCAAAAAGAGGCCAAATAAGGGACAAAAAGCAAATTGGCAAACACAGATAAATAAGAGTGGAAATACTGCACAGCCCATGCCGGGGCTGGCTGACCACAAAAAACTAAATAAACCAACAAAATCAAGTGTGAACATTAACAGAGAAACTTAGCTTGAGCTGACTGGAACAGAGCTGAGAGCCAAGACTTGACAAGCAAGAAGTATCACCAGCAACTGAATAGGGCGTCGGATGGCTTAAATCCAATCTGAGACTCCTGAAGTCCAATCGTCATCCTCATTCTCAGGTGGCAGATCACTACCGATCAAATCAGACTCACTACCTTCTGTTACCACCAGAGGGAGTCTGGAAGGAGAACTCAAGTGGTGAACCAGAGAATGAACTCACAACAGTTTTTTCAACAAAAGACTGAATCTAGGCCATCACCACCATCACCAACACCCTCTCAGTCCGTCATGTCCAACGCTAGTTCCCCCATATGCAGCTCTCAAGTCCAGCTCACTCTAGCAGACACTCTGAGTATGACAAGAAAGTACTCATCCTCTCATCCGCGTATACTGGCTTTGAATGTCTACATTGCCAAACTGATCTCATTAGAGATGATGCCCTTCTGTTTGGTTGAAAGTGAAGCGTTCCGGCGAGCTATGACCTACCCAGTCGGCACTTCTTTTCTAGAAAAGCCATCCCTGCCCTCCACCTGCATCTGAAAGCCCGCATTGTCCATGCACTCAAACAATCAGTGAGTGGAAAGGTGCACCTCACAACAGATGCATGGGCCAGTAGGCAAGGCCAGGGCCGTTACGTGTCCATCACTGCGCACTGGGTTAATCTGGTGGATGCAGGGTCCACAGGAGACAGCGGCGGTGGAACAGTGCTGTCTATCTCACGGTATAGGAAACAGTTGGCTGAAGGCATTCGACCCTCCTCCTCCTCCAGAAGTGAAAGCTCGTCGACAGAGCGCAGTCGCACGAGCACTCCATCCGCAGCTGGCAGTGTTGAACACGAGGTGTCCCACTATCGAACAGCTAGTGGTAAGCGTCAGCAGGCTGTTTTAAAGATGATGTCTTTGGGCAACAACAGACACACCACGGAGGTACTGGCCGACTACTTGCAGTGACAAACTGAGTCATTGCTGGGCAGTCTACATCTTGAGCCAGGCAAGATAGTCAGTGATAACGGCCGTAATTTTGTGGCGGCCATAGCCCTTGCAAAACTCAGCCACATACCTTGCCTGGCTCACACCTTGAACATGGTGGTGCAGTGCTTCCTAAATAATTATCAGGAGTTAACAGCCCTGCTCCATAAGGTGCGATGACTGTGCTCGCACATCCGTCGCTCGCCCGTAAACTCCAGTCGTATGCAGAGGCTGCAGCGATCGTTCCACCTCCCCAAGCACCGCCTAAACATAGACGTTGCAACAAGGTGGAACTCCACCCTGCACATGGTTGAAAGGCTGTGCGAACAAAGGCAGACAGTAAGGCATTTGTGGGAGGATACACGGGCAGGCAGTTTGAGGGAAGACATGGAATTGTCGGATGTGCAGTGGTCAAAGCTGAAAGACCTCTAAAGTCCTTCAGTGTTTTGAGGAATGCACACAGCTGGTAAGCGCAGATGGCGCCATCATAAGCATGAGCATCCCACTTATGTGTCTGCTCATGCAAACTTTGATGCACATTAAGGATCAGGAGTCTGCAGCGGAGGAGGAGGAGGAGGGAAGCCTTGATGACAGTCAGCCATTGTCTGCTCAGGGAACTGTCCTGGACAAGGTGGAGGAAAAAGAGGAGGAGGAGGATGAGGGGGAAGATTATTTTGGGGAGGAGGATGCTTCTCGGGGGGGCAAGAGAAAATGTTGACTTGCCTAGGTCAGGTACAGGATTTGTGCGTGACTGGAGGGATGTGGATTTGGCAGAAAGTGCTCCTCTACCCATCACTGTAAGTGCATCATTGACACCTGGAACATTGGCCCACATGTGTGATTATGTATTGCAGATCCTAAAAAGGGACCCCCGCATTGCCAAAATGATGAACGATGACGACTACTGGTTGGCCAGCATCCTGGATCCACGCTATAAAGGCAAATTACAAAACATCATGCCACAGGAGAACCTTGACCTAATATTAGCTAATAAACAAGCAACTCTGGTAAATCGGTTGCTTGAGGCATTCCCAGCACACAGCAGCGGGGCAGGTTCTACCACAAGCCGTACTGGGCCAAATGGAAGAGGTGTTCATGGTGCACACAGCCGAACTGGCATTGGAGACAGGGGTTTCATGACCATGTTGTGGACTGATTTCTCGAGGACCGCTCACACGACGGTTAATACTGAATCGATTGCAACAGACAGGAGACAGCAGTTGTCAACTATAGTTCAAAATTACCTCTCCTCCCCTATCGATGTTCTCCCTCACAGTTCATTCCCCTTTGACTATTGGGCCTCTAAACTGGACACTTGGCCTGAATTGGCACAATATGCCTTACAGGAGCTCGCTTGTCCTGCTGCTAGTGTGCTATCGGAAAGAGTCTTCAGTGCTGCTGGATCAATCCTGACAGAAAGAAGGACCCGGCTGTCGACCCAATCTGTTATTGATCTCACCTTCATTAAAATGAACCATGCATGGGTTTCAAAGGATTTTGTCCCACCTTCCCATGATGACACATAGGTTGCCAGCAAAATGGCTCGCTTTGTCCTCCTCTTCCTCCGACTTCTCCAATTCCTCCATTTGCAGCTGCTGAACGTCCAGCCTACACCTCAACATATGCCAGTTTTCCACCTCCCTAACTGGGCTGTACCCCCCCAGGGCCAGCGTCAGCACCTGGCGCACCCGGGCAAGTGGCGGTGCCCTGAGCAGGTGGAGGGCCCACTCGTGGGTGACGGCACTGGCACAGGGCCCCTCACAGTACGCCGGTGTCTCTGACGGTGGGGGGCCCACTTGCCATCAGAGACACCGTCGTACTATGAGGGGCCCTGTGCCAGTGCTGTCGCCCACGAGTGGGCTCCCCTGCTTGCTCAGGGCACCAGCACTTGCAATACTTACCTCTCCCTGCTCCACCGCTGTGACCTCTTCTGCAATTCCTGACCGTGACATTCAGGTCAGAGAGCGCGCTGACGTCACGTCTGTACGCCCTCTGCCTAAACAGTCCAAGTGCAGAGAGCTGGAATATGGCGATGCTGAGGAGTCTAGAGTAGAGCAGTGCCCAGTGAGGAGAGGTATTTCATTATTTTAATGTTTGGAGCAATATATGGGGAGCATTATACACTGGAGAATTATATATGGGGCCCATCATACACTTGAGCATCATAGATAGGGCCCATTATACACTGGAGCATCATATGGGGCCCATTATATGGGCCCATCATACACCGGAGCATTATAAATGGGGCCCATCATACACTGGAGCATCATCCATAGGGCCCATCATACACCTGCGCATTATAAATGGGGCCCATCATACACTGGAGCATTATAAATGGGGCCCATTATGTATGGAGCATTATACACTGTTAGCATAATTATTATTAGGCAAGTTGTATTTGAGAGGATTCTTTTTATTATTGAACAACAACTATGTTCTCAATCAACCGAAAAGACTCATAAATATCAAAGCTTTATATTTTTGGAAGTTGGAGTGGTTTTTTTTAGATTTGGCTATCTTAGGAGGATATCTCTTTGTGCAGGTAACTATCACTGTGCAGAATTATTAGGCAACTTAATAAAAACCAAATATCTACCCATCTCACTTGTTTATTTTCACCAGGTAAACCAATATAACAACACAAACTGTAGAAATAAACATTTCTGACATTCAAAACCAAAAAAAGGGACCAACATAGCCACCTTTCGTTATGATGACACTCAAAAGCCTTCCATCCATAGATTCTGTCAGTTGCTTGATCTGTTTACGATCACCATTGCAATGTGCAGCAGCCACCACAGCCTCCCTGCCACTGTTCGGAGAGGTGTACTGTTTTCTCTCCCTGTAGATCTCAGATTTTATGAGGGACCACAGGTTCTCTGTGGGGTTCAGATCAGGTGAACAAGGGGGCCATGTCATTATTTTTTCTTCTTTTAGACCTTTACTGGCCAGCCACGCTGTGGAGTATTTGGATGCATGTAATGGAGCATTGTCCTGCATGAAAGTCATGTTTTTCTTGAACGATACCGACTTCTTCCTGTACCACTGCTTGAAGAAGGTGTCTTCCGGAAACTGCCAGTAGGTCTGGGAGTTGAGCTTCTCTCATCCTCAACCCGAAAAGGTCCCATAAGCTCATCTTTGATGATACCAGCCCATACCAGTACCCCACCTCCACCTTGCTGGTGTCTGAGTCGGAGTGGAGCTCTCTGCCCTTTACTGATCCAGCCTCGGGCCCATCCATCTGGCCCATCAAGAGTCACTCTCATTTCATCAGTCCATAAAACCTTACAAAAAGCAGTCTTAAGATATTTCTTGGCCCAGTCTTGACGTTTTATCTTATGTTTCTTGTTGAAAGGTGGTCACTTTCCAGCCTTCCTTACTGTCACGCCGTGCTCACCTGGGGGCGGGACCTCGGTCCCGACGTCATCTCTTCCGGACCTGCGGTCACTCCGGGGGTCCCGTAGGGTGCGCACGCGCAGCTCTCGTCCCCGGGCCTCCTCCTACATGTCACGTTTGCGCTTGCGCGCTCCTGTCAGTGCTGTATAGGGCTCGGTCCTCTCTATGGTAATGGAGGACCTGACCCGGAACCTGTAGTGGTCATGTGCTTTCTGGCTAGGTCCTGACCCGGAACCAGTAGTAGTCATGTGCTATATCAGACGACCTCCCCCTAGGGGAGGTGCCTGATTATTGTTGTGCTTCCTGGCTTGGTCTGCCGTGTCCCTGCCTGGCTGTGCGCTGTACTCAGGTCCTCTGCCTTGCACTCTGTTGTGCCTCTTGGCACACGCTCTGACCCTGTGTTCTGTCTCGTACTCGGTTGTGCCTCCTGGCACATGCTCTGACACTGTACTCTGTCTCATACTCGGTTGTGCCTCCTGGCACACGCTCTTACCCTGTACTCTGTCTTATACTCAGTCGTGCCTCCTGGCACACACTCTGATTCCGTGCTCTGTCTTATACTCAGTTGTGCCTCCGGGCACACACTCTGATCCTGTACTCAGTCTCCTACTCTGTTACACCTCCTGGCACACCTGCTGCCTGACTCAGTGCTCTGACGTGCTCCTTGCACGCTTCCTGCTTCACTCACACCCGGACGAACGAAGTCTCTGTATACCACGTGTTCCCGTGTCCACACTTTACACGTTCCTGCAGACACTCTCACCCACTCGTGTCTCCTGTGAGCCGGCCGCCTGGTGCCAGCATTCGTGGTGCCTCACCCCCTGGGGCTTGCCCCTGACACTCCCTGTATAGGGGGTGGTCTTCACTAGGTCAGCTCGCCCTGGGAGGGTTGGTGTCACGACCCAGAGGGTCCACTCCAGGAGTCGTCACAGTATAATCAGGCCATGGACCCCGCTGGTGCCACCACCTCCATCCAAAAGGAACTGGTGTTCCTACGGGAGAGTCAGACCAGGATTATGTTCTTTTTGAAATCCATGGAGTCTCGTTTGTCGGCCATACAATCCTTTTCTGCCCAGTCCTTTGCCCCGCACCCGATGCCGCGCCTCGGCAAGCCACCCCGATATAGCGGGGACCCTAAGTTTTGTCGAGGATTTCTGAACCAATGCCGGTTACATTTTGAGCTTTTGCCGCAGCACTATCCCACTGAGCGCGCCCAAATTGCCTTTATTGTTTCACACTTAGAGGGGGAAGCATTAGCATGGGTGAACCCCCTCTGGGAGCGCAATGACCCACTCGTCTCTCGGCTTTCCACCTTTTTGGACACCTTCCGCAAGGTGTTCGACGAGCCGGGTCGGCTGGCCTCTATCACCGAGTCCCTCTTTAACCTCCATCAGGTTACGCTACCGGTAGGACAGTATGCCATCCGTTTTCGTACCTTGGCCTCCGAACTTGGTTGGAACAACGAGGCTCTCGTAGGGATCTTTTGGCGTGGCCTGTCCAGTCGGATCAAAGACGTACTGGCAGGTCGGGATACTCCCACCTCTTTAGAGGATCTGATCTCACTGGCGACACGCATCGACCTGCGGTTTCAGGAACGTGCCCGTGAATTAGCCAGAGAGAGGAGCTCCTCTGACCTCCTCCGTTCCTGCTCCAAGAAGCCGGGAAACTTCTCCGCCTAGGGTTGATAGGAGAGGCCTCCCTATGTGTACGTGATTCCTCTCCTCCCCTGCTCGTGTCCATATTATTGAATCTCGGTGCCAAGCGTTATTCTGAGGAGGCTTTCCTGGATTCTGGCACGGAGGGGAATTTTATCACACTCGAGGCGGTTAAAAAATACCGGATTCCTGTCAGATCCCTGGAGACTCCTCGGTCGATTGTTTCGGTCAATGGTACGTCCATGCTGGAGTCCGTTACCCAGGCCACCGAAGAGATCGAGCTGCAGATCGGAGCCCTGCACCTGGAGAAGATCTCCTTCCTTGTCTTGTCCACCATGTCTCACGCACTTCTTCTAGGCCTCCCTTGGCTACGGACTCATGAGCCAACCCTGGACTGGCGGTCGGGCGAGATTCTCCGGTGGGGACCGTTCTGTCAGGAGAAGTGCCTGTTGCCCGTCCGTCTGATGAACTCTGCCGGTCCATCCCCGGCACCTACAGGTCTGCCGTTGGCTTACTGGTCCTTTGCAGATGTCTTCGACAAGAAGGAGGCCGAGACTCTTCCCCCCCATCGGCCATATGACTGTCCGATTGACCTCATTCCTGGTTCTACGCCACCCAGGGGTAGGATATACCCGCTATCCCCTGCTGAGACCCAAGCTATGTCTGACTATATCCAGGAGAACCTTGCTAGAGGTTTCATCCGTAAGTCCTCCTCGCCCACGGGAGCGGGATTTTTCTTTGTAAAAAAGAAGGACGGCTCCCTCCATCCTTGCATAGACTACCGAGGCCTGAACAATATCACGGTCAAGAACAAGTACCCATTGCCATTGATCCCGGAGCTCTTTGACCGACTTAGAGGAGCTCGAATTTTCACCAAACTGGATCTTCGTGGGGCCTACAACTTGATCCGCATTCGTTCCGGGGATGAGTGGAAGACCGCCTTTAACACCAGAGACGGTCACTACGAGTACTTGGTCATGCCCTTCGGCCTCTGCAATGCCCCAGCGGTTTTTCAGGAGTTCGTGAATGACGTCTTCTGGGATATGCTGTACTCCTGCGTGGTAGTCTATCTGGATGACATCCTCGTTTTTTCTCCAGACCTCTCCGCCCACAGAAAGAACGTGCGTCAAGTCCTCCAGCGCCTGAGGGAGAACCGCCTTTATGCCAAGCTCGAGAAATGTGCCTTCGAGCAAACATCCATGCCATTCTTGGGGTACATTATCTCAGAATCAGGTCTATGCATGGATCC
This sequence comes from Dendrobates tinctorius, assembly GCF_039654945.1. Lineage (NCBI taxonomy): Eukaryota > Metazoa > Chordata > Amphibia > Anura > Dendrobatidae > Dendrobates > Dendrobates tinctorius. The sequence continues at coordinate 713,632 of NW_027362144.1, read as the reverse complement.
GGCAAAAGTGTCCGCCGTCCTCGATTGGCCACAGCCCCATGGGGTGAAGGCAATCCAACGCTTCCTTGGTTTTGCGAACTACTACCGACAGTTCGTTCCTCATTTTTCCTCGTTGGTTCGCCCCATCTCGTCCCTTATCTGCAAGGGAGCTAACCCAAAGGCTTGGCCCTCTGAGGCTGAAGAGGCCTTCCAGTCATTGAAACAAGCCTTCGCCGCTGCTCCGGCGCTTCACCGACCTGAGATTAGTAGACCTTTCACTCTCGAGGTAGACGCATCCTCTACTGGGGCTGGTGCAGTCCTTCTGCAGAAATTCTCTTCTGGACGTTTTGTCACCTGTGGCTTCTTTTCTAAAGTATTTTCCTCCACTGAGCAGAACTACTCCATTGGCGACAAAGAGCTATTGGCCATTAAGTTGGCCTTGGAGGAGTGGAGGTACTTACTGGAGGGTGCCATACATCCATTCAAGATCTTCACAGACCATAAGAACCTGGCGTACATCCAGTCCGCACAGAGGCTCAATCCTCGGCAAGCCAGGTGGTCCCTATTCTTCGCCCGCTTTGACTTTGAGCTACATTTTCGGCCCGGCGATAAGAACGTTAGAGCGGATGCGTTGTCAAGATCATTCCTGTCGTCTGATGCAGAGGAAGAACCCTCTCATATCATTGATTTATCCAAAGTAATTACTGTGGCTCCTGTCAAGTTAACCACGTTACCTCCGGGAAGAACCTTTGTGGCTGAGAATAACCGAAAACGAGTGCTAAATTGGGGACATTCGTCCAAGATTGCCGGCCACGTTGGTGTCAAAAAGACTTTGGATTTAATCTCTCGCCATTATTGGTGGCCTTCACTCTCCCAGGATGTTAAAGACTTTGTAGCATCTTGCCCGTCCTGTGCCCAGAACAAGATACCCAGACAACCACCTTCCGGTCTTCTGTTCCCGCTTCCCATTCCGTCGGCTCCATGGCAGCACATAGCCATGGATTTCATTACTGATCTGCCTTGTTCTTCCGGTTGTACTGTGGTCTTGGTGGTTGTAGACCGATTTTCAAAGATGGCTCACTTCATTCCTCTTCCCGGACTACCCTCTGCTCCTGACTTGGCGAAGATCTTCATTTCCCATATCTTCAGGATTCACGGCTTCCCCCAGCACATCGTGTCGGATAGAGGGGTCCAATTCACCTCCCGGTTCTGGAGAGCTCTATGCGGACTCATGAAAGTGTCATTGGATTTCTCTTCCGCCTATCACCCCCAAACCAATGGGCAGGTGGAATGTACCAACCAGATCCTTACATCCTATCTCCGGCATTTTTCTAATGCTCATCAGAATGACTGGGTCGGTCTACTTCCTTGGGCTGAGTTCGCCTACAATAATCACTCCAGTGAATCGTCTACCAAGTCTCCTTTCTTCATCGTCTTTGGACAGCATCCCCATGTGCCTCTACCGGTACTTCCTGTCTCGGGGGTACCTGCTGCCGATTCTCAGTCTGTGGAGTTCTCCAGGGTATGGCAGGAGACCAAAACCGCTCTCGAGAAAGCACGGGACAGAATGAAATTACACGCTGACAAGAGGCGCCTGGACGTTCCTCCATTTCTCCCTGGTGACAAGGTGTGGCTCTCCACCAAATACGTCCGCCTTAAGGTACCATCTTACAAACTGGGTCCCCGTTACATTGGTCCTTTTGAGGTCCTCAGGCGGATTAATGATGTTGCTTACAAATTGAAGCTGCCTCCTTCACTCCGTATTCCCAATTCCTTCCATGTGTCTCTCCTAAAACCTGTGGTTCTTAACCGATTTCATCCTTCTCCAGGCCACACACCCCAGCCTGTTGGCTTGGGGGATGAGTTTGAGGTGAATGACATTTTGGCCATGAAGAAGGTAAGAGGGAGAACCATGTTCCTGGTCGATTGGAAGGGTTTTGGCCCCGAGGAGAGGTCATGGGAACCCAGGGAGAATATCCACGCACCCCAGATTTTGTCTAAGTTCCTCTCCAGTTTTAGAAAGAGGGGGCGTAAAGGGGGGGTACTGTCACGCCGTGCTCACCTGGGGGCGGGACCTCGGTCCCGACGTCATCTCTTCCGGAGCTGCGGTCACTCCGGGGGTCCCGTAGGGTGCGCACGCGCAGCTCTCGTCCCCGGGCCTCCTCCTACATGTCACGTTTGCGCTTGCGCGCTCCTGTCAGTGCAGTATAGGGCTCGGTCCTCTCTATGGTAATGGAGGACCTGACCCGGAACCTGTAGTGGTCATGTGCTTTCTGGCTAGGTCCTGACCCGGAACCAGTAGTAGTCAAGTGCTATATCAGATGACCTCCCCCTAGGGGAGGTGCCTGATTATTGTTGTGCTTCCTGGCTTGGTCTGCCGTGTCCCTGCCTGGCTGTGCGCTGTACTCAGGTCCTCTGCCTTGCACTCTGTTGTGCCTCTTGGCACACGCTCTGACCCTGTGTTCTGTCTCGTACTCGGTTGTGCCTCCTGGCACATGCTCTGACACTGTACTCTGTCTCATACTCGGTTGTGCCTCCTGGCACACGCTCTTACCCTGTACTCTGTCTTATACTCAGTCGTGCCTCCTGGCACACACTCTGATTCCGTGCTCTGTCTTATACTCAGTTGTGCCTCCGGGCACACACTCTGATCCTGTACTCAGTCTCCTACTCTGTTACACCTCCTGGCACACCTGCTGCCTGACTCAGTGCTCTGACGTGCTCCTTGCACGCTTCCTGCTTCACTCACACCCGGACGAACGAAGTCTCTGTATACCACGTGTTCCCGTGTCCACACTTTACACGTTCCTGCAGACACTCTCACCCACTCGTGTCTCCTGTGAGCCGGCCGCCTGGTGCCAGCAGTCGTGGTGCCTCACCCCCTGGGGCTTGCCCCTGACACTCCCTGTATAGGGGGTGGTCTTCACTAGGTCAGCTCGCCCTGGGAGGGTTGGTGTCACGACCCAGAGGGTCCACTCCAGGAGTCGTCACACTTACCTTGGCCATGTCCCTGAGTATGGCACACCTAGTGCTTTTTGATACTCCAGTAACGTTGCAGCGCTGAAATATGGCAAAACTGGTGGCAAATGGCATCTTGGCAGCTTCACGCTTGATTTTCCTCAATTCATGGGCAGCTATTTTGCGCCTTTTTTTTATCAACACGCTTCTTGTGACCCTGTTGGCTATTTTCCATGAAACGCTTGATTGTTCGGTGATCACGCTTCAAAAGTTTGGCAATTTCAAGACTGTGCATCCCTCTGCAAGACATCTCACAATTTTTGACTTTTCAGAACCCGTCAAATCTCTCTTCTGACCCATTTTGCCAAAGGAAAGGAAGTTGCCTAATAATTAAGCACACCTTATATAGGGTGTTGATGTCATTAGACCACACCCCTCCTCATTACAGAGATGCAAATCACTTGATTTACATAATTGGCAGTTGGCTTTCAAGCCTATACAGCTTGGCGTAGGACAACATGTATGAAAAGGATGATGTGATCAAAATACTCATTTGCCTTATAATTCTGCACACAGTGTATAGGTCCATTTTACACTGGAGCATCATCCATGGGGCCCATCATATACTGGAGCATCATATGGGGCCCATCATATACTAGAGCATTATATGGGGCCTGTTTATATGGAGCATTATATAGGCCCATTATACAATGGAGCATCATCCATGGGCCCATCATATACTGGAGCATCATATGGGGCCCATCATATACTAGAGCATCATATGGGGCCCATCATATACTAGAGCATCATATGGGGCCCATTATATATGGAGCATTACATAGGCCCATCATACAATGGAGCATCATCCATTGGGCCCATCATATACTGGAGCATCATCCATGGGGCCCATCATATACTGCAGCATCATATGGGGCCCATTATTGTTAGGAGTGGCGGAAGACACTAAATAAAAAATATTTAATTAAAGTTCCTTCGCCACTCGGGATCCACCGTGCAGTGGATGGAAAAACCGCTGCTAGATGAGGCAGAGCACTATGGCAGAAATGTGTACAGGTTTAAACTACACCAACTGTGCACTGAAGCAGACTCTGTTATATTCACAGAGCTGCAGGCAAAAGCATACAGAAACGCTGTGTCTGTTCAAGGTCACAGACCCCAGCGAAGCAGACATGGTATTCCTGGTCACAGGAGTAGCCTTAGACGACAGGACTACTCCGTCTAGACCTACTGTAAAAATAAGGTCCGTGGGGTCGCAACTGCAGACGCCGACGTAAGCTGCAACTGCAGTGCGGCAAGAACTGAGCCGCTGGCAATGCGCTGCAAACACGCTGGCGCAATGCAGACGCTAAGCTGCTGACGAAGATGGAGCTAGGCTCGCTGGCGCTGCTACTGGTAGAACTCAATCACTCACACAGACGTAATAACCAAGGTAGGGGGAATTTAATGAGTCATTCACCAGTCCAAGCATCCATCAGCAAACATACAGCAGCAAGTATGAAATACTAGTGCATGGCGGAACAGCCATGCACGCTTTTTATACCAAACGGGACCTTCCGGAAATCTCCAAGGCTCCAGGAGGAGCCAATAGGATTCAACACAGGACCTGAGCATGTGACTCCCGAACTCCAAAGGGAGCTCATCCCATGAGCATGCTCAGTAGAGGGAACAGAGGACTTAGTGTTGTGAGTTCATTTTTCCCTTCACCATTGAGGTCTGATGAACTCCCTCCTCTGGTGAAGGAAGGTAGTGAGGCTGATTACCAAACACCTGGGCAGCTAGATGATGACTGGGTGGCTGGAATTGAGGACTGGATATAAGGCAGCCGACGCCCTTCTGCCTTGCTGGTGATCCTGCTGGATTCTTGGAGACCAGTCTGATTCCTGTGTCTCAAAGCTAAGTTTTTCTGCTCTGCTTTGTACTCTTCAGTTTTGTTTTTGTTTTGCATTGTTTTTTGGGAGTTCTGCCATCCCCGGCCGGGGGTGAGCTGAATTCCATTTTTGTCTCTGATCTGTTGATCTTTTGCTCTGTCTTCAGAATATACCTGAGTGCTGATATAGTCTTTTGAAGCTTAGCGACTTCAGGGCCTGTTTTTCCTGTCAGTCGGTTGGCTCATTTTGGATAGGGTTTTTGCGGATAGCAGACAGCAGCTTTCCTATCCTGTCCTATTTACTTAGCTTGGGCCCCATCATTTGCTCAACCTATCTTTCTATCTGTGTTAGTGTTTTCATCTTGCTTCACCGTCATTATATGTTGAGGCTGCCTATTGCTTTGGGGTCTGCTCTGGGGCAGTTTAGTTTTTCCACTTTCTGTCTTTAGGCTATGTAGCTCTCCAGCTGTGATCGAGGGGTCTAGGGCACCGTAGGAACCCCCCACGGCTACTGCTAGTTGTTGTGGATAGGTTCAGGGGTCTGCAATCCGATAGCTGCCAACCTCTCTGGTTTTTCTGGACTCAGCTAGTATTTTGTTTTTTCCTCCTTCGGTGACTCATCATAACAGAATCACCAGCCATACCGCAGATGGTAGGTTACTCAATAGCAGGAGAGAATTGTAAAAAAAAAAAAAAAAAAAAGTGTGTCAGAATTTTTTTTTTGTGTATATTTTTTCCTCTATATCTCTGAGGCCGTAGGGGGAATTTTTCTCTCAATGGAGATGAAGCAATTGTCTGATCGTGTGGAGCAGCTCGCTGCTGAAGTGCGGGGAATTTCCGCCTATCTTGCTCATTCACATGCTGCTGAACCAAAGATTCCTACTCCTGATGTGTTTTTTGGGGATCGGTCTAAATTCTTGAATTTCAAGAATAATTGTAAATTATTTTTTGCCTTGAAGCCTAACTCGTCGGGGAACTCCGCGCAGCAGGTTAAGATTGTCATCTCTTTGCTGCGCGGCGATCCCCAGGATTGGGCATTTTCTTTGAAACCTGATGATCCTATTCTGAATAATGTGAACGCATTTTTTCAAGCCTTGGGGTTGTTGTATGATGAACCTAATGCTATTGATCAGGCTGAAAAGACCCTGTTGGCATTAATCCAGGGTCGGGATTCGGCAGAGTTGTACTGTCAAAAATGCCGAAAGTGGGCGGTCCTTACTACCTGGAATGATGGTGCCTTGGCAGCCCTCTTTCGGAAGGGTTTGTCAGAAACTGTAAAAGATACTATGGTGGGATTTCCTGTTCCCTCTGGTCTTGACGATTCTATGTCATTAGCCATTCAGGTGGATCGGCGTTTACGTGAACGCAAAACTACATGAGAGATGTTGCCACCTGTTGAACAAATGTCTGAACCTATGCAATGTGATAGAGTTTTGTCTAGGGCACAACGTCAGGAGTTCAGAAGGCGTAATAAGCTGTGTTTTTTTTGTGGAGATGCCTCGCATACTATTTCTGTCTGCCCTAAACGAGAGAAACGTTGTGCACACACGTTTTCTGTGGGTGGTGCTCAACCTAAGTTTCTTCTGGCAATTACTCTGATCTGCTCCCTGTCCACATTTTCTGCCAAGGCTTTTGTGGATTCGGGAGCAGCTCTGAACCTGATGGACTTGGATTTTGCTAAACGTTGTGGATTTCCTTTGACACCTCTGCGGACGCCTATCCCTTTGAGGGGTATTGATGCTACTCCTTTGGTGAAGAATAAACCTCAGTTTTGGACCCAGGTGGTCATGCTGGTCGCCCCAGACCATCAAGAAAATTGCAGATTTTTGGTGTTGCATAATTTGAATGATACCGTTGTTCTGGGGTTTCCCTGGTTGCAAATCCATAATCCAGTTCTGGATTGGAAATCTTTGTCTGTGGTGAGTTGGGGTTGTCGGTGTGCCCTTAGTGATGCTCCTGTTTTCTCCACCTCTCCCCAGTCGCATGATGTTCCTGACTATTTGGCTGACTTTTATGATGTATTTAGTGAGAATGAGTCTGCGTCTTTGCCTCCTCATAGGAGTTATGACTGTGCAATTGAGCTGAACCCGGTGTGTAAATTCCCCAAGGGTCGGCTTTTCAATTTATCTGTACCCGAGCACGAGGCTATGCGATCCTACATTAAGGAGTCATTGGAGAAGGGTCATATTAGACCATCCTCTTCACCCTTAGGTGCTGGGTTTTTTTTCGTGGCTAAAAAGGATGGTTCATTAAGACCTTGTATTGACTATTGTGCCCTCAACAAAATTACTGTTAAATATCAGTATCCGTTACCCCTGATTTCTGATCTATTCTCCAGAGTTAAAGGTGCTTGCTGGTTTACCAAGCTTGACCTCAGGGGGGCGTATAATCTTATTCGCATTAAGCATGGGGATGAATGGAAGATGGCGTTTAATACTCCGGAGGGATATTTTGAGTACCTGGTGATGCCTTTTGGGCTCACTAATGCCCCTTCTGTCTTCCAGTGCTTCATGAACGATATATTCCGAGACTTTGTGGATAAATTTTTGATTATCTATCTGGATGATATTTTGATCTTCTCCAAGAATTGGGACTCTCATGTGGAACATGTTCGGACTGTGTTCCGGATTTTGAGGGAGAATTCCCTGTATGTCAAGGGATCGAAATGCCTTTTTGGGGTACAGAGGATTTCATTTTTGGGATTTATTTTGTCTCCGTCAACTATTGAAATGGACCCGGCCAAGGTACAGGCCATTTATGATTGGGTTCAGCCCACTTCTTTGAAGGCCCTCCAGAAGTTTTTGGGTTTTGCTAATTTTTATCGGAAATTTATAGCTAATTTTTCTGGCATTGCCAAGCCATTGACGGATTTGACTAGGAAGGGTGCTGATGTGCTGAATTGGTCTCCGGAGGCTGTTTCTTCCTTTCAGGAGCTGAAGCGAAGATTCACTTCTGCTCCGGTTTTGCGGCAACCTGATGTCTCACTCCCGTTTCAGGTGGAGGTGGACGCTTCTGAGATTGGTGCAGGAGCGGTGTTGTCCCAAAAAGATCCTGTGACATCTAAAATGTATCCTTGTGCTTTCTTTTCCCGAAAGTTCTCCCCATCCGAACGTAACTATGATGTCGGGAATCGGGAACTGTTGGCCATGAAATGGGCATTTGAGGAGTGGAGACATTGGTTGGAGGGAGCCAAACCCCAAGTTGTGGTGCTTACTGACCACAAGAATTTGATTTACCTGGAGTCGGCCAAGCGCTTGAATCCTAGACAGGCTAGGTGGGCCTTGTTTTTCACACGTTTTGATTTTGTGGTCTCTTTTCTTCCGGGCAATAAGAATGTCAAGGCAGACGCCCTCTCTAGGAGTTTCCTTGCTGATTCTCCTGTTGTGACTAAGCCTGCTACCATCTTAGGCGAGGGGGTAGTTCTTTCTGTAATCTCGTCCGATTTGAGACGTGCTCTGGAAGAGTTTCAGGAGGACAAACCTGAGCATTGTCCCAGTGGAAAGTTGTTTGTTCCTGACCAGTGGAGGAAGAGAGTGATGTCTGAAGTTCATTGCTCTGCATTGGCTGGTCATCCAGGTATTTTTGGTACTAGAGATCTGGTGAGTCGGTCTTTTTGGTGGCCTGCCTTGTCTCATGATGTCAGGAATTTTGTGCAGTCCTGTGGGACTTGCTCCCGGTCTAAACCTTGTTCTCGCTCTAGTGGCTTGTTGATGCCTTTGCCGGTGCCCAGGAGGCCATGGACCCATATTTCAATGGATTTCATCTCTGATATGCCTGTCTCTCAGAGAATGACTGTTATTTGGGTGATTTGTGATAGATTCTCTAAGATGGTCCATCTTGTACGACTCCCTAAGTTGCCATCTTCCTCAGAGTTGGTGCCCTTGTTTTTGCAACAGGTGGTTCGCTTGCACGGGATTCCTGAGAACATTGTATCTGACAGAGGAATTCAGTTTGTGTCTAGATTTTGGAGGACTTTCTGTTCCAAGCTGGGAATTCAGTTGTCCTTCTCCTCTGCATTTCACCCTCAGACCAATGGGCAGACGGAGAGAACAAACCAGACTTTGGAGTCGTATTTGAGATGTTTTATTTCTGCCGATCAGGATGATTGGGTTTTATTTTTGCCCTTGGCCGAATTTGCTTTAAATAATAGAGCTAGTTCTGCCACTTTGATGTCACCTTTTTTTTTGTAACTTTGGGTTTCTCCCTCGATTTTCTTCAGGGCAGGTGGAGCCTTCTGCCTGCCCTGGTGTTTACACTGTGGTGGAGAGAATGCACCAGATCTGGGACCAAGTAGTGGATAAGTTGTCTCTCTCCCAGGAAAAGGCCCAGCGTTTTTCCAACCGGCGTAGGACCGTTGGTCCCCAGTTTAAGGTGGGTGATATGGTTTGGTTGTCATCAAAAATTATCGCTATGAAGGTGGCTTCTCCTAAGTTTAAGCCTAGAATTATTGGACCTTACAAGATTTTGGAGATTATTAATCTGGTCTCTTTTCGGTTGGCTCTTCCTGTCACATTTAAAATTCATAATGTGTTTCATAAGTCCTTGTTGAAGAGGTTTGTTAAACCAGTAGTTCCTGTGGTGGCACCTCCTCACCCTATATTGGTTGAAGGTAACATGGAATATGAGGTAGAGAAGATACTGGATTCCCGTCTGGCTAGATGGAGACTCCAGTATTTGGTTAAGTGGAAGGGTTATGGTCAGGAGGATAATTCCTGGGTCTCTGCCTCTGATATTCATGCCGAAAGATTGGTTCGTGCCTTTCATCGGGCTCACCCGGATCGCCCTGGTGGCATGGATGAGGGTTCGGTGACCCCTCCTCAAGGGGGAGGTACTGTTGTGAGTTCATTTTTCCCTTCACCATTGAGGTCTGATGAACTCCCTCCTCTGGTGAAGGAAGGTAGTGAGGCTGATTACCAAACACCTGGGCAGCTAGATGATGACTGGGTGGCTGGAATTGAGGACTGGATATAAGGCAGCCGACGCCCTTCTGCCTTGCTGGTGATCCTGCTGGATTCTTGGAGACCAGTCTGATTCCTGCGTCTCAAAGCTAAGTTTTTCTGCTCTGCTTTGTACTCTTCAGTTTTGTTTTTGTTTTGCCTTGTTTTTTGGGAGTTCTGCCATCCCCGGCCGGGGGTGAGCTGAATTCCATTTTTGTCTCTGATCTGTTGATCTTTTGCTCTGTCTTCAAAATATACCTGAGTGCTGATATAGTCTTCTGAAGCCTAGCGACTTCAGGGCCTGTTTTTCCTATCAGTCTGTTGGCTCTTATTTTGATAGGGTTTTTGCGGATGGCAGACAGCAGCTTTCCTATCCTGTCCTATGTAGTTAGCTTGGGCCTCATCATTTGCTCAACCTATCTTTCTATCTGTGTTAGTGTTTTCATCTTGCTTCACCGTCATTATATGTTGGGGCTGCCTATTGCTTTGGGGGTCTGCTCTGGGGCAGTTTAGTTTTTCCCCTTTCTGTCTTTAGGCTATGTAGTTCTCCGGCTGTGATCGAGGGGTCTAGGGCACCGTAGGAACCCCCCACGGCTACTGCTAGTTGTTGTGGATAGGTTCAGGGGTCTGCAATCCGATAGCTGCCAACCTCTCTGATTTTTCTGGACTTAGCTAGTATTTTGTTTTTTCCTCCTTCTGTGACTCATCATAACACTTTGCCCTCCTCACACGTACTCATAATCTCCCCTCCTGGCCCCCAGAGAGTAGCTCCTCCCCCAGGTTTGGTTCAGAGCTCCCTCTGCTAACCTGGCATGGGAACTGTGTTGTGTGTTGTGGTTAACTGCCAGAGAGATACTTTATTGCTTCCAAGCATGTCATCACACTCCCTAGGAGGAAGGCAATGCCATTGTGGTGACCATACTCCTGGGGGCGCCGTGGCCCTGGGCGCCCAAGTAATGGCGGGGAATGTAATGTGAAATGGTGTAATAGAATAGTTTGTGACGCCACCTGTGGTGTTCGGCAAGTTGCCGTCAGCAACGATTTGGATTTCTGGATCACGGAGTGAATTACTTATACGATGGACTACTTGCTAGAGATGGGGTGCACCTTACGAAGACTGGAAAGCATGTAAATGGAAGTCGCCTTGCTACACTTGTAAGGAGAGCTTTAAACTAGAACAACATGGGAAGGGAAGCAAAAGACCAGAAAAAGCCATACACCTGACAAATGCTATTGAGAACTCTGCTATTAGAAGTGGAAAGGAAGAACAAAGACAAAAGAATCTAATTAATAAAAATATTGGAGAAAGAGAAACCAATCACAAACTAAAATGTTTCTATACTAATGCACAAAGCATGGGCAACAAACAAGGAGAATTGGAACTACTAACACAGGAAAAGAAATATGATGTCATTGGAATCACTGAAACTTGGTGGGACAATACACATGGTTGAAATACAAGACTAGAAGGATACAACTTATTTGCAAGAAACAGACTTGATAAACGAGGAGGAGGTGTCGCATTGTATGTTAGAAACGCGTAAATCTGCACAGAGATTGAAGCTTCAGAGACTGGGAGTTCTGTGGAAACTGGGTAAGAATACAAGGACAGAACAATGGAAAGGACACCATTGTAGGCATTTACTACAGGCCGCCTGTGCAAGCTGAAGATATGGATGAACTCTTTATGCATCAAATGGCCAAGTTCTCCAAAAAGTATGACATAGTTGTCATGGGAGATTTCAACTATCCAGACATTTGTTGGGAATCTCTCTCAGGCAAAACAAACAGGTCAAGGAAATTCTTATCCTCTCTTGCTGACAACTTTATCTTCCAAAAGGTAAGGGAGAAAACAAGGGGAACTGCTACCTTGGATCTAATCCTTATAAACAGGGAGGAAATGGTTGAGGAGGTAAAAGTGGCTGGGACCCTAGGAGGTAGCGACCATGCTATTTTAGAATTTTGGATAACTAGAGGTGGAAGACCTGTGAAGACTCAGACGTCAAGGTTAGATTTCAGAAAGGCAGATTTTAAGGGATTCAGAAAGAGAAATGGAGGGATCCAATGGCTGGATATCCTTAAAGACAAAAATGTCCAGGAAGGATGGGAAATCTTGAAAAATGAAATTCTCATTGTTAACAATTCCGAAAAGAGGGAAGAATAGGAAGCATTTAAGGAAATCAGGATGGATGAACACAGAACTTAAGCACATGCTGAAAAGGAAGAAAAAATGTTTATAAAATGGAAAGAGGGAGGCATATCTAAAGAAGAATATAATGATGTCTGCAGAACCTGCAGGGCAGAAATCAGATTAGCTAAAGCTGACAATGAATTGAGGCTTGCAAAATATGTCAAAAGCAATAATAAAGGATTTTGGGGATATGTCAAAAGTAAAAGAAAAGTCAAAGATGCTATAGTATTTTTACAGGATGAAAATGATGAAATGGTAAGACAGGATGTTGAGAAGGCTGAACTTTTAAATTCCTATTTTGCATCTGTTTTCTCTCAGAAAGGAAATGTAACATCAACTGTTCTTCACTGTCCTATTAAGGGAATAGAAGAATCCAGGATATCTATAAACAGAAAGATAGTGAGGAAACACTTAGCTAATCTAAATGAATTCAAGTCTCCAGGTCTAGATGAATTACACCCCAGAGTACTGAAGGAGATAGCAGAAGAAATTTATGAACCCCTCTCCATAATCTTTGAAAATTCTTGGAGAACAGGAGAAGTCCCAGAAGACTGGAGAAGAGCAAATGTTGTTCCTATCTTCAAAAAAGGGAAGAAGGTGGACCCAGGCAACTATAGGCCGGTGAGTCTGACTTCTATACCAGGAAAGATCTTTGAACAAATTACTAAACAACATGTATGTCAGTACCTGGATAAGAATGAAGTGATTAAACAGAGTCAGCATGGGTTTGTAACTAATAAGTCATGTCAGACTAACTTAATTTCCTTCTATGACGGATTCACTTATTGGGTGGATCAAAGAAATGCTGTAGATATAGTATATCTTGACTTCAGCAAAGCATTTGACAAAGTATCTCATACAATCCTTATTGAAAAAATGACTAAGTATGGAATGGACAAGGCAACTGTTAGGTGGATTCATAACTGGCTTAGTGATCGGACCCAAAGAGTGGTCGTAAATGGCTGCACATCCAGTTGGAAGAATGTCTCAAGTGGGGTACCACAGGGCTCTGTCCTGGGCCCTGTATTGTTCAACATCTTTATCAATGATTTAGATGAAGGAATTGAGGGTAAACTGATTAAATTTGCTGATGACACAAAGCTAGGAGGGATAGCTAATACTAGAGAAGAGAGAGAGAGGATTCAAAGAGATATGAATAAACTGGAGCAGCGGGCAGCAACTAACAGAATTGTTTTTAACAGGGAAAAATGCAAAGTACTACATCTGGGCAATAAAAATGAAAAAAGCATATACAGAATGGGAGGAATAGGGCTAAGTGACAGCACATGTGAAAAAGACTTGGGTATACTAATAGATCACAGACTAAATATGAGTCAACAGTGTGATGCAGCAGCAAAAAAGGCAAATGCAATTCTAGGATGTATTAACAGAAGCATACAGTCTAGATCACGTGAAGTCATTATTGCCCTCTACTACTCTTTGGTCAGACCTCATCTGGAATATTGTGTGCAGTTTTGGGCACCACATTTTAAAAAAGACATCAACAAACTGGAGCAAGTTCAGAAAAGAGAGACCAGAATGGTGACCGGTCTGCAAACCCTGTCTTATGAGGAAAGGTTGCAGTATTTGGGAATGTTTAGTTTGCAAAAGAGAAGACTGAGAGGAGACTTAATAGTTGTCTACAAATATCTAAAGGGCTGTCACATTGTAGAAGGATCATCTTTATTCTCATTTGCACAAGGAAAGACAAGAAGCAATGGGATGAAACTGAATGGGAGGAGACACAGATTAGATATTAGAAAAAACTTTTTGACGGTTAGAGTGATCAATGAGTGGAACAGGATGCCACGAGAAGTGGTGAGTTCTCCTTCAATGGAAGTCTTCAAACAGAGGCTGGACAGACATCTGACTGGGATGATTTAGCGAATCCTGCTTTGAGCACAGGGTTGGACCAGATGGCCCAGGAGGTCCCTTCCAGCTCTACGATTCTATGATTCTAAGTGAGATGTTAAGCCGACCCTGCATGCAGATCCTCTGGGGCTGGTGGTGTGTTGCAGCCAAGATGGTGAAGCTCCCCACAGGTGGAGCTGTAGCCCCAGGGCAGAATAGGTGAAGTGACACTTAGGTGGTGTAGTGTCTGGCACAGGGGATGTAGCAGTGCCAGGCTGGCGGACGCAGGAAGGAATGGAGGACACCAGGGCATGTAGTTCCAAAGCTTTACTCACAGTCTGTAGTGCCCGCTTCCGTGCCGTGTCCCCCGGGTCAGGGACTCAGTCAACCTCCAGGCAAGATGGAACGCTCCCTTCCAACACTCCGCCAACTTATGTACCTTTTCTGAACGTCTCCTCTATAGCGCCTTTAAGTGTGAAGATCTCCTAGTACTGAGTTACACTAGAGTTCCTCCTATCAGATGTTCCCAAGAACTCTACTTGTACGGCAGACAGCTGTAGCCTGCTTCGGGCACTCCTTACTTCTGAGTCACGGCTCTCTATCCGTGTTGCTGTTGTGCCCCCCAAGTCTTAGATGGGAGTAGAGCATTTACAGCCCACTACTCCACCGGTGTCTGCTGCAGAACCATTAGTGTCCATACAACCTCGGGGACCGGGCCCCGGCCTTGCGCTTAGAACTTCTAAGCAGGGTTCTCTCCTAACCCTTGTCCTCTCTGTTCCCTTTATCTCCTTCGTTCTTTGCTAATCTCTCTTTCTAATGGAAGTTCAGGCTTCAGTTCACGTCTTTCTCCTTTTCCTTTCCCGTGCCAGCAGACCCGGATCACTCAGATCTGCTGCAGTACTCCTTCCTCCATCCCTCTTTCAGGGATCCCCACTCCTCTCCAAGTGGCTTCCTCCCTCTGACTCTCCCGTCTCACTCCCAGACAGACTGACCTGTCAGACTGACCTGTTATCCTAAACCTTCCCACTCTTTTATGTATCATCAACTCCACCCACCTCCCAGCACGTTTAGTGTTCCAAGCAGGGAACCACCAAAGGTGCTCTGCTTCTCTCTAAGCAAGGAGCCGCAATGTGGTTTTGCTGAACTACTCTATTGTGTGGGGTGCGAGTGTTGGAGTGTGGTCAGGAGTTCCCACCTTACATGGATGGTGGGGCTCCACACCTTAGGAGAAGGTGCAGTACGTCTGTGGCGACTGAGCCTCAGGGGAGCCACATACCCCCTGTTAAACACAGCACATCCACGGGCTGCAAGGCAAACAAAGTTGACAATACAGGAACATACAAATTTTGTAATGCTGAATAAACATTTCTTATACTACACTTCCCAATGTGAAAGGCACTCATTCTTGAACGTTGCAAACAATTCTTAATTAACTATCTAAAATCCTAAGTAAAAAGTGCAAATTTTCCATACTCAATTCAAAGTGCTATTGTCTGTTACTCACTATCACTTCAGTATTTTTCATCAACACATTTCTTTATCATCTTTCCTCTTTCACACTCTCTGCTTTTCCATATACTTGGTTCATCATCTAAATTTGCAACTCTTTATTATTTTCTATCCAAATCTCTTATCTCTTTATTAAAACATTCTATATAAAAGCCATTTTACTCTCATAAGATACATCATTATCAAATACTTCACATTAAAACGTTCAATTATTCTTGTAAGTGCTGAGCACTGCTCCCAGCCTGGATCTCTTGCAGTGTCCTTTGATGAGGTAGACCTTATCTTCGCAAAGTGTTCTATGTAAAACCAAGAGAGGGCACCTAAAGAGGTGCAACTATTTACAATTACAGTTCTGGGCCATTCAGCGTTCATGATCTCTGCAGTTTAATGGAAAGGCTGCCAACAAAACAGGGCAACTCTGGAAAAACATGATGCAAAAATAATTTTGAAGCACAGCGGTGCAAATACCCTCCTGGGTAACGAGATTTACTGTATTTTCTTTAAGGTTGGTGGGCCCCTCCTGGGGTTCTGGAAGCTGATGATGGAGAACTGCTACCAGATGTGATGCTTTGAGTGTCTTCATCCTGTTGCTGGTTGCTTGACAGTTCTGGTGCTCTGGTGCATGGCCTGACATCTGGGGAAGCCATAGCCTGTTGGTGCTGATAAGCGGCTATGCGGGGGTTTTGCAGCCAAGGGATCCCGAGGTCACTATCCCAAAGCGACCTAGATTCCTCCAATCCCCGAAGATGCTGAATCGTGCGCGCCTGCTCCAGCCGCACCCTCCTCAGTAGGGACCTTCTCCACCTCCCCATCTCTGATAGTCCAGTGACCCCAGCCCACTCTTCCAACTGCCCCGTTTCGAGTTCCCGCAAGCCAGCCTCCGACAACGTGAAGTCAGGGGGCAACCCATTAGGAGGGCCAGGGTATATACCTGGTGTCTCCTGGCGGCGTGGGTTCTGCTCTGGTGCCGGCGTAGTGGCAACGGATGCTGGGTGGTGCGATACCAGGGATGGCGGTGGAGCTAAGGGCGGTTCCAGATCCGCGGGGGTCTCTGTAGGGACCTGCGCGGCCACGTCAGGTCTGGACGGGAGCTTCTCCTCCTCCGCTTCAGCTCCTCTTGCGGTGTACAACTCCTCCGGTAGTAGCGGCAGCGAGGGAACAAGGTACGCTGCTGGTGGTATGGCAGCGGTTGCAGGGTCTGCCTGGAATAGTTTCGGTGCAGCAGTGGCGGGTACCGGTGTCGCGGGTACCGCATATTTAGGCCCCTCCTGGGTGCGCTGCAGATTCAATGTCCATAGCGCTTCCTGCCTCAGTTGCAGGCGGCGTGTCAGCTGGGCAATCTCGTCCTCCAGCTGTTGGCGATTCATCTTAGATACTGGGTTGGAGCCTTCAGCCATGGCGCCGGGGAGATCCGCTTCCCCGCGCTCCGCAGGCCTCCTCCCCTCGCTCTCCAAAATGGCGTACTGGCGTTCTTCTTCCTGCCTCGGTCCCTTTCCCACCACTAGCTTCTGCCCCTCCTTCTTGGGGCGGCATCTTCTTCCAGCGTCTCCATACCAAGCCAGCATACGAACCCCTCGGGGGGTGGGCCATGTCGCTGTCACATAGTAATTCAGGCAGGGGAGGCCCAAGACTTTTTACGATCTTTTCCTAGGACCTCCCATCTCTTCACGCCCTTCTTCTCCATGCCAACGGCCATTTTTAATGTTCATTTTACAGTCTATTAAATTGGGTCTTCTGCACATCTTTAAGTCCAAGGCACACAGAACCCGATGGCATCGGGTCTCGTCATCCTGTTCATGACGCCAAGTTGGGTCGCCCTCCCAGGGCCATGGGGGGAACTCGGTACCGGGCCGGTGTCAGCGGGATGTGTCACAGCAGCGGTGACCCAGTCCGTGGCCCTGGGCGCCCTAGTAATGGCGGGGAATGTAATGTGAAATGGTGTAATAGAATAGTTTGTGACGCCACCTGTGGTGTTCGGCAAGTGAGATGTTAAGCTGACGCTGCATGCAGATCCTCTGGGGCTGGTGGTGTGTTGCAGCCAAGATGGTGAAGCTCCCCACAGGTGGAGCTGTAGGAGCTGTAGCCCCAGGGCAGAATAGGTGAAGTGACACATAGGTGGGGTAGTGTCTGGCGCAGGGGATGTAGCAGTGTCAGGCTGGCGGACGCAGGAAGGAATGGAGGACACCAGGTCATGTAGTTCCAAAGCTTTACTCACAGTCTGTAGTGCTCGCTTCCGTGCCGTGTCCTCCAGGTCAGGGACTCAGTCAACCTCCAGGCAAGATGGAACACTCCCTTCCAACCCTCCGCCAACTTATGTACCTTTTCTGAACATCTCCTCTATAGCGCTTTTAAGTGTGAAGCTCTCCTAGTACTGAGTTACACTGGAGTTCCTCCTATCAGATGTTCCCAAGAACTCTACTTGTACGGCAGACAGCTGTAGCCTGCTTCGGGGACTCCTTACTCCTGAGTCCCGGCTCTCTATCCGTGTTGCTGTTGTGCCCCCCAAGTCTTAGATGGGAGTAGTGCATTTACAGCCCACTACTCCACCGGTGTCTGCTGCAGAACCATTAGTGTCCATACAGCCTCGGGGACCGGGCCCCGGCCTTGCGCGTAGAACTTCTAGGCAGGGTTCTTCCTCTAACCCACGTCCTCTGTATTCCCTTTTACTCCTATGTTCCGTGCTAATCTCTCTTCCTAATGGAAGTTCAGGCTTCAGTTCACGTCTTTCTCCTTCTTTTCCTTTCCCGTGCCAGCAGACCTGGATCACTCAGATCTGCTGCAGCACTCCTTCCTCCATCCCTCTTTCAGGGATCCCCACTCCTCTCCGAGTGGCTTCCTCCCTCAGACTCTCCCGTCTCACTCCCTGACAAACTGACCTGTCAGACTGACCTGTAGAGTTGAGCATTCCGATACCGCAAGTATCAGCCGATATTCGCTGTATCGGAATTCCGATACTTAGTTCCGATACTTTTTTCATATCGAATACCGGAATCGGAAGTTCCCATAATGCTATGAGCCCGCTCGAATTGATTCAGCCAATGGGAATCCTCAGAAGTGTGGGCACATCCTGTTAAGCATGTAGGCATGTTAACTACTGGCATGGCTGTGATTGGCTGCTGAAATGATGTCATGATGCACTATAAAAGCAGCTGCCGCTGCCATTTCTGGTCACTCTGCTGTGAATTCAGTTAGGGACAGGCTGCTGTTGAAGACTGTGAGTGACAGTTAGAAATAGCGATTCTCAAAACAATATTGTGCTTTACCCAGGCTACATAAACCACCACTGTAGCTTGCTTTTCCCTAGCAGCAGTGTTCACGGCTGTCTGCAAGGGCTGTGTGAGTGCAGCTCACGCTGTGGAGTGGGTCCTTCAGCCACGTCTGGTTGTAGGCCGCCCAGCGTGCCTCACTGCTGCCTCATACATATTTTATTTTTCGAGCTGCTTATTTTTCATAAATTATATCTAGTGTGCTTCCATCCGTATCCATATACGTTGGTTGCAAACACTAGTAGTAGACAGCGGAGCCTTTCTGCAGCCTGTCAGTGCTAGTGCCCACTTCTCTGCACTGTTCATGGCTGTCTGTGAGGTCACTGACTCTGTGCGAGTGCAGCTCACGCTGAGTAGTGTGTCCTGCAGCTACGTCTGGTTGTAGGCCGCTCAGCGTGCGTCACTGCCTCACACATTTTTCTTTTATAGCAGCTCCTTTCTTTTTCTCCTATTAGTGTGCATCCATCCATATCAATCTACATTGGTTGGTTGCAAACACTATATAGGAGTAGATAGAGGAGCATTTTTCCTGGCTTGTGCCCTTCAGCTGCAGCCAGATTAGTATTACCCAATTTTTTTGGAGCCTCATCTTTTGCATTGTAGGTTACCTGCCTGCATTGTAATAGCTCCAGAAAGTTGGTGATACTCTGACTTTCAAATCTTTGGTCACATTCTTTTAGTTTTTTTTCTCCCCAAAAAAAACAACAAAGTTCACCAAACACTACATTTGAAAGTTGTGTAGGCCACATTAGCTCCCATTAAAGTGTAGTTGACACACACACTTCATAAAATTAGTGTTTCTTATACCTGTTACCAGCTGTTCAGGAATAAGCACACTAAGGCCCCCCTTTGTACTTTTCTGCCTATCTTTGTCAGTCTAGCAAGATGAGGAAGGCAGGGAGTAAGGCACGTGGCCGTGGGCGTGGAGTTTCAGCAGGGAGAGGACGTGGGGATTCTGCAGGGAGAGAACGTGGGGATTCTGTGCCTGCTGCGGGCACCAGTGAGTCAGCAGCCCCCAGTTTTAGCAGGCAACAGTCCTTTATGCGCAGCTTTGTAGGACCTCGCCGTACCCCACTGCTGCGGGAGGAACAAATTGAAGCCGTTGTCGGATGGATGGCAGCTAACGCATCGACTTCAATGACTTCCACGTCCTCTCAGGGCCAGAGCACCAAAGAGCAACCATCTGTCTCTTCACCACCTGCCAAAGTGCCTAGGCAGTCAGAGAGCCCTGGACAGGAGCCATCACAGTCTTTACTTCTGTTCTCTGAATCTATTGGCTTGGAAAGAGGGGGCCAGCCAAGCAGCATTCAAGAATGTGAACAAGAGGGAGTATGCAGTGATGCGCAACTTCTTTGTCCCTCGGAATCTGAAGAGGCGGGTGGGCCAGTGCCTATGGTCAGCACACCTCAGTATGCATCAGATGATGACGAGACTCAGTTACCACTTTCTGGTACGTACGGTGCTGGCGAGACAACCCAGGAGAAGCAGGTGTTTGAAGAGGGGAGTGTAGATGATGAGGTCCTTGACCCATCATGGCGTGAGGAACAGGAAGGTGGTGGGAGCAGCTCTGAGGAAGAGATTCCCCGAACGGCCAAAACAGGAGGGAGAGGGAGGGGGCAGACTTGGTTGCCTGTAGCCTCCACTTCGGCACCTGGTAGGAGCATTCCTCTTTCAAAAGGCAAAACGGGTGCTCCCAAGACTTGCAGTGCGTGGTCCTTTTTTGACACAGTTGCAGATGACATTTGCTTTGTCAAATGCAAGCTGTGTCATCAGAAAGTCAACAGAGGGAAAAATGTCAGCAACCTTAATACCACAAATATGTGGAAACATGTGCAGACCAAGCACGAGCTGGAGTTACACAGACACACTGAAGACGTAGGCCAACGTACAGCACCACCTACCACCTCTTCAGCTCGTGTTGGGTCCTCTTCCTCCAGCTCACACACAGCTGGTTCGGCTTCCTCACAGGATCGCCAAGGTAGAACCTCTGGCACTGTTGTCTGGAGACCCAGTGACATTCCACCCACAGCACCACGTTCCCAGTTCTCCTCACACTCCCAGGCCACTCTACAGCCATCGGTAGCACAGGCATGGGAGAAAAGGCAGCCATACTCGGCAAACCATCCCCGAGCACAGGCTCTGAATGCTGGCATTACCAAACTACTGGCACTTGAAATGCTCTCATTTAGGCTGGTGGAGACTGACACCTTCCGGGACTTGATGGCATTGGCCGAGCCGCTTTTATTTCAGCAGGCAAGCCGTCCCTGCCCTGAAAAACAGGTGGAGGGAAAAATACAACATGTGCTACTAAATGCCGTCAGTAGCAAGGTCCTCCTGACCACCGATGCGTGGACCAGTAACCATGGACAGGGACGATGCCGCCTTTCTCTCACTGCCCATTGGGTCAATGTTGTGGAGCCGGGTACAGATATGGAGAGTGGCGCTGTACGTGTTCTGCCAACTCCTCAGATTGCAGGAATCCAGTCTGTACATATTGACTCCTCCTCCTACTCAAGTTCCTCAGAAACAGTGCAGCAGGAGCCTGTTATGACCGATATGAGCACAGCCGTGGCCAAACGTCAACAGGCCGTACTCAAATTAATTTCTTTGGGGAATCGAAGCCACAGAGCGCAGGAGCTCTGGGATGCCATCAAGCAGGAGAGCGACGTGTGGTTTGTGCCAGCGAATCTCCAGCCGGGCTTGTTAGTGTGTGACAATGGCCGAAATCTGGTGGCAGCTCTTGGCCTAGGCAACCTCACTCACATCCCATGTCTGGCACATGTGCTGAACTTGGTCGTGCAGAGCTTTCTGAGGGACTATCTGGATCTTGATGCACTGCTGCACAAGGTCCGCATAGAGTGTGCTCACTTGCGGCGTTCCAGCACGGCAAGATCGCGCCTTGCTGCTCTGCAGCGCCGATTACTCCTTCCGGAACATCGCATCATATGTGACCTACCCACCAGGTGGAATTCAACGTTACATACAGTATGTTGGAGCGGTTGTGTGAGCAGCAGGCAGCAGTCATGGAGTACCAGCTGCATCAGGCGCAAACAAGTCGCAATGTGCGCCGGTCACACTTCAGCACCACTGAGTGGGCCTCTATGAAGGACATCTGCCTCGTTTTGCGTGCCTTCGATGATTCCACATGGATGGTGAGAGCAGATGATGCACTAGTCAGCATGACTGTCCCCCTTATTTGCCTGCTTCAAAAAACACTGCAAGCACTAAGGGATGAGGTTTTGGAAGAGGTGGAGGATGCGGAGCCCCAAATGCCATCTGCTTCTGGACAGTCTGTGCAACATGGTTCCTCACAAAGGCCTAGGCAGGGGACACTTTGTGAGGAGGATGAGGAGGAGTCGATGGAGGAGGAAGACATCTCTCCAAAGGAGGGAGGTACACAAAGCTCTAGTCAGTATGTACAGCGAGGGTGGGGTGATGCAGAGCAGGCAGAGATCACGCCTCAAGCAGGGGACAATGCTTCTTGGGCAGTTGGGAGTCTGCAGCACATGGTTTATTTCATGCTGCAGTGCCTGAGAAACGACCGCCGCATCGCCCACATTCTCAACACGTCTGATTATTGGGTGTACACCCTCCTAGATCCTCGCTACCGGGACAACTTGCAAAGCCTCATAACACCGTTGACCCGGGAGCGTAAACTGCGGGAGTACCAAGACACACTGGTGCAGGCCATCATGTTCTCCATTCCACCCGACAGCAGTGGTGCTAGTGCTTTACAAAGCAGCTCTTGTGTCGAGGCAGTGGAGGAAACTTGGCACAAAGAGGTAGCAGAGGCAGCGCCTCAGCACAAGGCAAGACCACTATGGCCCAAATGTGGCAAAGTTTTGTGTGTCCGCCACAATTGTCTACACCATCACAGACGGCTCCAGTCAGCAGGAGGCAACGTTTCTGTCAGATGGTGACAGACTACATGTCTTTCCCTGTGAGTGTACTCCCAGATGGCTCTTCCCCTTCAAGTTTTGGGTC
The DNA here is from genome assembly GCF_039654945.1 of Dendrobates tinctorius. Taxonomy (NCBI): domain Eukaryota; kingdom Metazoa; phylum Chordata; class Amphibia; order Anura; family Dendrobatidae; genus Dendrobates; species Dendrobates tinctorius. The sequence goes on along the minus strand of NW_027362144.1, from coordinate 691,069 downwards.
TCTAAGCTGGATACATGGCCAGAGCTTAGCCAGTATGCATTGGAGGTGCTGGCTTGCCCTGCTGCCAGGGTATTATCGGAACGCGTCTTTAGTGCCGCAGGTGGTGTACTAACAGACCGTCGCACGCGACTATCCTCCGATAACGTCGACCGGCTTACTTTTGTGAAAATGAACGAGGCCTGGATCTCACCAGAATTTGCCAGTCCTCTTCCCGACTAAATAATTGGCTGGCAACTGTATCCAGGTCTCCTGTTGTGTTCATGTTTCTACCACCTGAACTATAATCCCTGGGCTTCAACACAGCCAGTTGTCACTCTGAAGTGCTGTCTTCACAGAGAAAAACACACTAGCTCCTGTGTTAGTGGGGTTCAGTAACGCCAGCTGCTCCCCTGCTGTGTGGACGGGAGTTGGAAGTTCGCCCCCAGCAGTTCGCCCCCAGCAGTTCGCCCCCAGGTACACTTCGCCCCCGAACATTTCGCCCCCAGCATTTCGCCCCCAGGTTGTTTCGCCCCCGCACATTTCGCCCCCGGATGTTTCGCCCCCAGCAGTTCGCCCCCGGATGTTTCGCCCCCAGCAGTTCACCCCCGGATGTTCGCCCCCGGATGTTTCGCCCCCAGCAGTTCGCCCCCGGATGTTTTGCCCCCGGATGTTTTGCCCCCAGCAGTTCGTCCCCGGATGTTTCGCCCCCAGCAGTTCGCCCCCGGATGTTTCGCCCCCAGCAGTTCGCCCCCGGATGTTCGCCCCCGGATGTTTCGCCCCCGGCAGTTCACCCCCGGATGTTCGCCCCCGGATGTTTCGCCCCCAGCAGTTCGCCCCCGGATGTTTCGCCCCCGGATGTTTTGCCCCCAGCAGTTCGTCCCCGGATGTTTCGCCCCCAGCAGTTCGCCCCCGGATGTTTCGCCCCCAGCAGTTCGCCCCCGGATGTTTCGCCCCCAGCAGTTCGCCCCCGGATGTTCGCCCCCGGATGTTTCGCCCCCGGCAGTTCACCCCCGGATGTTCGCCCCCGGATGTTTCGCCCCCAGCAGTTCGCCCCCGGATGTTTTGCCCCCAGCAGTTCGTCCCCGGATGTTTCGCCCCCAGCAGTTCGCCCCCGGATGTTTCGCCCCCAGCAGTTCGCCCCCGGATGTTCGCCCCCGGATGTTTCGCCCCCGGCAGTTCACCCCCGGATGTTTCGCCCCCAGCAGTTCGTCCCCGGATGTTTCGCCCCCAGCAGTTCGCCCCCGGATGTTTCGCCCCCAGCAGTTCGCCCCCGGATGTTTCGCCCCCGGATGTTTCGCCCCCGGCAGTTCACCCCCGGATGTTTCGCCTCCAGCAGTTCGCCCCCGGATGTTTCGCCCCTGGATGTTTCGCCCCCTGTCAGTTCGCCCCCAGCAGTTCATCCCTGGATGTTTTGCCTCTAGCAATTTGCTCCTGGATGTTTCGCATCCGGGAAAAACCTGCCTGAACTGAACATTGGCAGGTTTGCTTATCACTAATAATACACCATATGAGTCTAAGATATACAATTCTGATCAAATTAGTTTTTTTTATTCTCAAACTTTGTTTTCTAGATGAGTAATTTTACAGACAGGAAAATAGTAGGATTTCATTGGTTACTAAGGAGGTCGTGCCCCCTTGGGAGCAGAACGGATCCTGGCTCCCTATGATACATTCAGGGCTGCTTGTTCACAGCCCTCTGCAAAGCTCCCCTTCACCCTCCGCTCATGTGCTCTGTCCTGGACAAGAGGAGGGCTCCCCCTGCCTGTGTAAAGCCGTTACAGGACGGAACACATAGGGGGGCTTTGCAGAGGGCTGTAAACCAGCAGCCCTTTATACATCATAGGGAATATATTGTTAGCTGCATGCTCCTGTGCAGCCACGCCCTCTAGAGTCCATCCACAAGTACTGCTACTAAGGAGAAACAACCTCCTGAGCAACCACTGAAATCCTGCAGCACATGGAGCTTTAACTTGGATGAGACTTTTCACACAGAAGTGAAGCTGCTGGAAGGTCTCCTTTGGAAATGAATATCATGGGCACAGGTACTATAACATAACATGTTTTTTGCAGAGTTATGCTTTAACTGTATATATCAAAACTGTTTTAACAAGAAACATAAAAAGGTATAGAGGGGAAGGAGTAGAGAAAAAGAGAAAATACAAATTGCAGGTTATAATGCTTGAATTATTTTACAGCTAAAAACACTGCTCTCAAAACATACAATATGTGACCATGAACTAAAAATCAAAGCTGTAGGCAATGCCTCTCAGATAATCCATCCAGCTTCTATTATCGAAATCTTGCACGATACGTTTAACCCTTGCTGAAATTGCAGCATACTTTTTGTTTCTTGCAGCGATGGGATTTCCTGCTATTATCTGAATAATTTCTAGACTGTGGAGCTCTTGCTGATGTTTCAGACAGTTAATGAACCGGGATATATTTTGGAAAAGAGTACCACATGTTTCTCGAAAGCTACGGTGCCATCCTTCCACATCATTATTTGTTCGCTGTTGATCCTTCAATGTTCGTTCATACACATTCCAGAATTGAACTGGAAACAAAGGTGCTTGACGTCCTCTGCGAGTCATTCGACCGATATAGCTATCTTCCAAATAGCTGGCAATGGGTATGGCTTCTTGTGGAAAGTCAGGATCTTCCACCAATTCTTCAAATGATTGCACAACATTCTGTGGTGGTAGAAAGGCCAGGGCAGGTATCATGCGTATCCAACGGCCAAATTCATGGTCACCTTGGTATCGCATCTTGAGTCCTTCATTTTGAACTTTACGCCAAACCGACTGTGAAAGGTGGAAAGAGCAACCAGTCTTCACAAGGTTGGGGAATTCACTCTCAAATGCCTGTATTGCAGCTAGTTCACAATCCAACATCAGGTTGTCTGGCTGCAGTCCAGGCTGCAAGTTCTTCAGCTCTTGCAGCAACCTCTGGTATGTAGAACGGCTCTTGTCTGTCAGCAAGGTGAACACTACAGGAACAACAAGGCCGCTGTGGACTACATGGATTGTGTAAAGTTGCTTAAACAAGGCTGGTGTAGTGAAAAACATGCCATCAGCAAACCACTCTTTACTTTGTGCCAGTAGATGGAGATTGTCTCTTGTTCCAAATATCAACATACGGCTGTGTCCATTTCCTAATTTAAAATGAAAGTATTAGTAGAGGAAATAACAGGAAAAGTGTAACAAGCAGCAGACAGAGTTTTGGGATAAATTCACAAAAAAATATCCTAATCAGAAGCCTCTGTTCATATCTCACATTAAATACTCACATTTTGCTCCAGATTTTCTGATTTCATAATAAAAAAACTGAAGCAAAATCTAGTGTGAAGGGGCCAACCAATAGTTTTCTATAACATATATTGTCCCAGTGGAAAATTATATATTTTTGTTTAAAATTAAAATTACTTCCAAACTTGAAATAGGTCACATTTTTAGGGTACCTTTAGACCCTTCAACTAGACGGCCGTTCAGCACGGCCGATCGCCACTATGCTGAACGGGCCGTCTAGTTGACAGCCGCATCCAGACGCGGCGTGCGGCTGGACGTCTAAATGAACGACTGGGCGGTCCGCCCGCCTGAATGGGGCATTCCATTCAGGCGGATGGGCACGCTAGCCGTCGGGTGGGCAGCGCGGACGTTCGTGACGTCCGCGCTGCCTATGTTGTCTCATTAAGAGGATTGTGCAGGACGCAAAAAACGCCAGTAAAACCACCAGTAGCTTTTGGCCTAAGGCATAACTGAATGGTCCATTAGGCTGGGGTCATATGCAGCATTAATGTGTAAATCCCATCCACATGCTGATGAAAAAATTTTGTTTACAAAAAAAAACCATGCAGTGCAGCATGTCAATGTATGCTGCCATTATACCAACAAAATTCCAGCCATTCAGACAAGGGGCTGAAATCCTGCACTAAAACCTGCACCTAAATCCATAGAGGTAAGTGAAGATTTTGATACAGAATTAGGGTACCACAATAGTGGCCACAATTGCAGGCACAAATAGATTCCTGTGGGATCTGCAATTGCTACCGCAATTACAGCCGCTGCGGAGATGCCGCTCCACAATCCCCTTCCGTCAGTGGGCACGAGGCCTCAGGCTTTATCCAGACAAGCTGGATTTACAGGCGTATTCCGTGCTGTGTTTCCTGCCTGAAACCCGCCCTTTCATGTCTATGGTGCGGGTTGCGGGAGGATTACGGCCGGGACCGGTAAACGCCCCACCGGAAAATAGCTTCAAAGCTATTTTTCCGGCGGATCCCGGAAGGAATGGGAATGGGCAAGAGGGAAACCTCCTGAAAAATGCCTGCAAACCACGCCAAATACGCTCGGTTTAGGCCATAGCAGGGCATGGCCACGCCCATAGCAGAGCTTGCCACGTCCCCTATTTGCAGAAGCGTTTTGCCAAAGCGCTTGCAAAGTGCTTAAAAAGTGCTTGGAAGCAGCAGGCAAAACGCATCTGCAAATCATGGCGTATCTCACCTGAGCTCCGGAGTTCAGCCCGACCTGTCCACGGATCTGCAGGACTGAACTACGAGAGCCGAGGAATCAGCCGGCGATGGCAGTTCAGTCCGTGCATGCCGCAGACAGGCGAGGCCGAACTCCGGGGCAGCATCCAGGACAGGTATGGCCAGTACAATGCTGCATATTTGGAATTAGTGTTGGCCGGTCCGATCACTGAAGATCGTAATTTATTACGATTTTCAGGCTGATCCTTATTTTAAATTACGATCCGATTTGTAGCCAGATCATGATGATGATCTGAATTAGAAATCGGAATCCTCCGTAATCTGAAAACACTGTCCGGGCATACACTCCCGAACAGTGTGCGCATATATATATATACACACACACACAGTATACAGGTGTACAGCGTGTGTGCATATTTAGCTTTAGTAAATGGCTCCAGGCTGCGCTGTTAAAAAATAAACAAACCCAGTTACTCACCTCTTTCTCCAGTGTCCAGTACTGGCTCCGGCTCCTAGCCCAGCAGTGCAGGGAATCCCGAAATCCAGGCGGCGCATCGCCGCCTCTGTGCCTGCCGTACTATAACTACAGTGGAGAGTGATCCCAGGACCGCTCACTAGACGGTCCTGGGAAAGCGCCACATCACGTCACAGAACAGCCCGGCACATGTGCAGAGGTGGTGATGCACAACCCAGAATGCATAGCGTTGGGATTTCGGAATTCCCTGCACCGCCGGAGACAGTGCTGGACACCGGAGAGAGAGTTGAATAACTGGGTTTGTTTATTTTTTAACAGCGCAGCTTGAGGCCTTTATATATATGCAAGAAAGCTGGAAGAAGAGTGGCTCAACTGAGATTGCTGCTGAGGACTCAGTGTGCTGCTAGAGCAGGGGTTGGCGTCTGCCCGTACTTAACATGCATCCATGAAGAAAGACCTCCGCGCTCCTGAAGTCCTATACAAATCCTTTATTGCATTTCAAAGTTCCAAAAGTGCCAGACCACCATCACCCACCCACATATATGCATATATATACACACACACACACTGTTCGGGCGTACAGTGTGCATATATATATATCTCTACATCTAGCTCTGGAGATTGGATCTGAATTAATTCCAATCTTTCGGTATGATCAGCCCGATCTGATCCTATCTTTCCAGTGATCGGCCAACACTAGTTGGAATCAGTAGGCCTCACTACATTATATTACCCTCAAAGTTTCCCTTGAAGGCAAAAATCACATAGTATTTTATATCAGCACCTTATAGTGTAGCATTTTTCACATTTGTGCAAAATAAACTTTGCAATAATTATGCATAATGGAATTGTTTTAATACAATGTTAAATGGTTAAGTAGCTTACCAGAGTCATGCAGAAGGAACTGCTGCTGGACACCATCAATACTGATCTCCTGGAACTCCAGGGGGATAACAAGTTGATCAAGGGTTTGAGGTAACCTTGGGATATTGCCAAGTTGCCTTGCTAATCGTATTGTCCTCTTCAGTGATGCTTTCCTTGGGAGAAGTGCTGCAACATTAGAATGGGCTCCTGAAACGACGTCTGTGAGAACCTGTTGTGGTGTCTCCTGTGTTGTCCTTGCCCTGGTCACAGCCTCATTGACAAGTCGGATTGCTTCAGGTCTTGCAGCTTGTGCTGCGTGATTGTGAAGATTGACTACTTTCACAACTTCGCCAGATTCTTCATTGGTCCAAACACGTCCCTTGCAAGTCGACCGTTTTTCACATACCCAGATGGAATGAACATCATCAGCGGTTCGTTTGGAAAATAAGTAATTGTGATTCTCATGGAACAACTTCCTCCTTCCACGTTTGGACAGAACTGAATTCATAGTTGTAGAAAGTGAATTGCTGTGGAAGCTGACTGATTTTTTGTGGCAGTACACGTCTCTCTTTGTGGAGATTTCAGACACTGCTATATTCTGATGTACAGATGGAATAAAAGCTCGTCTAATGTAACTTGCAGGACATGTGACCATGCTACTTGTTACATCTGCAACAAAACTTGCAGCAGAGCAGGTCAGTGCTGGGTCAGGTAAAAGTTCAAAATTGTTTAGATTTTAGGCCTCTTGCACACTGTAATTTTAGAGTGGTTTCACACTTGTGTTTGTGGCCGCCAGAGGTCGATCCGCTCTGGATCTGACATCCAGCTGACCCCGGGGCAATGCTGGCTGAATGCTGGCATTCCGCTTGCATTGCCCATAGAAGTGAACGGCTGGGTTCCGCGATCTGCAGCCGCCCGTTCACTTCTGTAATGCCGCATTCCGCTATCAGTGTCAGAACAAAAAGAAGAGCATTTTCTTCTTTTCGTTCCGCTGCAGGTTAGCGGAATGCGGCATTACAGAAGCGATCGGGCTGCCTGTAGTGCATATGTAGCGGAAGTGTGAAAGCACCCTTATGCTGCCACTGTTTTAGAACTCTTGGCAAAACGCCCACGACCAATCAGCGACGGTCACAGTCTGCCATAAAAATGGCCGCTGCTTCACTGCCCTGCACTCACCGCTGACCGCTCACACAGGGTTAATGCCAGCGTTAACGGATCGCGGTGTACCGCACTCCGTTAACGCTGCTATTAACCCTGTGTGACCAACTTTTCGCTATTGATGGTGCCTATGCAGCATCAATAGTGAAAAGATGTAATGCTAAAAATAATAATGATAAAAAAAAAAAAGTTATTCTCACCCCCTCCAACGTCGCGCTGTCCTCCGCGCCTCTCTCCAATGCACACCGTCCAGGACCTGCGATGATGTCACGGTCATGTGACCGCGACATCATCGCAGGTCCTACGCTCAGACCGGAAGCCACCGCCAGCACTGCAGAGAGGCGCGAGGACTTCAGGGCCCGTGGCTGAGGTGAGTATATCTTTATTATTTTTTTTTAAACACGAATATAGTGCCCACATTCCTAGACTACGTGGACAGTGCAATATACTACGTTGGCTGGCCAATATACTATGTGCGCTGTGTAATTTACTATGTGCGCTGTCCAAAATACTACGTCGGCTGTCCTATATACTACGTGGACTGTCCAATATACTACATAACCTGTGCAACATACCACGTGGCTGTGCCTTCTAGAATACCCGATACATTAGAATCGGGCCACCATGTAGTATATTCAAAATTGGCAATCTTCTTAGCGATTTTCCAGTGCTTAGCACTTGGGAAAGTGGCTACTGTGAAAGCGGTCTTAGGGCTAAAACACAAGGCCAAAATTTCCTGCCTAATTTGGGGCCGAAACATCTGGGGGCAAAAAGCAGGGGGCGAAACATCCGGGGGTGAACTGCTGGGGGCAAAACATCGCCCCCAGATGTTTTGCAGGAGGCTATGCGGTCCTATATTAAGGAGGCGTTGGAGAAGGGTCATATTAGACCATCCTCTTCACCCTTAGGTGCCGGGTTTTTTTTTTTGTGGCCAGAAAGGATGGTTCTTTAAGGCCTTGTATTGATTATCGTGCCCTCAACAAAATTACTATTAAATATCAGTATCCGTTACCCCTGATTTCGGATCTATTCTCTAGAGTTAGAGGTGCTTGTTGGTTTACCAAGCTTGACCTCAGGGGGGCGTATAATCTTATCCGCATTAAGCAGGGGGATGAATGGAAGACGGCGTTTAATACTCCGGAGGGACATTTTGAGTACCTGGTGATGTCTTTTGGGCTCACTAATGCCCCTTCTGTCTTCCAGATGTTTCGCCCCCAGCAGTTCGCCCCCAGCAGTTCACCCCCGGATGTTTCGTCCCCAGCAGTTCGCTCCCAGCAGTTCGTACCCAGATGTTTTGCCCCCAGCAGTTCGCCCCCGGATGTTTCGTCCCCAGCAGTTCGCCCCCAGATGTTTCGCCCCCAGCAGTTCGCCCCCGGATGTTTCGCCCCCAGCAGTTCGCCCCCGGATGTTTCATCCCCAGCAGTTCGCCCCCAGATGTTTTGCAGGAGGCTATGCGGTCCTATATTAAGGAGGCGTTGGAGAAGGGTCATATTACACCATCCTCTTCACCCTTAGGTGCCGGTTTTTTTTTTTTGTGGCCAGAAAGGATGGTTCTTTAAGGCCTTGTATTGATTATCGTGCCCTCAACAAAATTACTATTAAATATCAGTATCCGTTACCCCTGATTTCGGATCTATTCTCTAGAGTTAGAGGTGCTTGTTGGTTTACCAAGCTTGACCTCAGGGGGGCGTATAATCTTATCCGCATTAAGCAGGGGGATGAATGGAAGACGGCGTTTAATACTCCGGAGGGACATTTTGAGTACCTGGTGATGTCTTTTGGGCTCACTAATGCCCCTTCTGTCTTCCAGATGTTTCGCCCCCAGCAGTTCGCCCCCAGCAGTTCACCCCCGGATGTTTCGTCCCCAGCAGTTCGCTCCCAGCAGTTCGTACCCAGATGTTTCGCCCCCAGCAGTTCGCCCCCGGATGTTTCGTCCCCAGCAGTTCGCCCCCAGCAGTTCGTACCCAGATGTTTCGCCCCCAGCAGTTCGCCCCCGGATGTTTCGCCCCCAGCAGTTCGCCCCCGGATGTTTCACCCACGGATGTTTCACCCCCAGCAGTTCGCCCCCGGATGTTTCGCCCCCAGCAGTTCGCCCCCGGATGTTTCATCCCCAGCAGTTCGCCCCCAGATGTTTTGCAGGAGGCTATGCGGTCCTATATTAAGGAGGCGTTGGAGAAGGGTCATATTAGACCATCCTCTTCACCCTTAGGTGCCGTTTTTTTTTTTTGTGGCCAGAAAGGATGGTTCTTTAAGGCCTTGTATTGATTATCGTGCCCTCAACAAAATTACTATTAAATATCAGTATCCGTTACCCCTGATTTCGGATCTATTCTCTAGAGTTAGAGGTGCTTGCTGGTTTACCAAGCTTGACCTCAGGGGGCGTATAATCTTATCCGCATTAAGCAGGGGGATGAATGGAAGACGGCGTTTAATACTCCGGAGGGACATTTTGAGTACCTGGTGATGTCTTTTGGGATCACTAATGCCCCTTCTGTCTTCCAGTGCTTCATGAACGATATTTTCCGAGACTTTGTCGATAAATTTTTGATTATCTATCTGGATGATATTTTGATCTTCTCCAAGGATTGGGATTCTCATGTGGAACATATTCGGACTGAGTTCCGGATCTTGAGGGAGAATTCCCTGTATGTCAAAGGATCGTAATGCCTTTTTGGAGTACAGAGGATTTCATTTTTGGGATTTATTTTGTCTCCGTCAACTATTGAAATGGACCCGGCCAAGGTACAGGCCATTTATGATTGGGTTCAGCCCACTTCTTTGAAGGCCCTCCAGAAGTTTTTGGGGTTTGCTAAGTTTTATCGGAAATTTATAGCAAAATTTTCTAGTATTGCCAAGCCATTGACTGATCTGACTAAGAAGGGTGCTGATGTGTTAAATTGGTCTCCAGAGGCTGTTTCTTCCTTTCAGGAGCTGAAGCGAAGATTTACCTCCGCCCCGGTTTTGCGGCAACCGGATGTCTCACTCCCGTTCCAGGTAGAGGTGGACGCTTCTGTGATTGGTGCAGGAGCTGTTTTGTCCCAAAAGGATCCTGTAATCTAAAATGAATCCCTGTGCTTTCTTTTCCCGAAAGTTCTCTCCATCTGAACGTAACTATGATGTGGGGAATCGGGAACTGTTGGCCATGAAATGGGCATTTGAGGAGTGGAGACATTGGTTGGAGGGAGCTAAACATCAAGTTGTGGTCCACACTGACCACAAGAATTTGATTTACCTAGAGTCGGCTAAACGCTTGAACCCTAGACAGGCTAGGTGGGCCTTGTTTTTTACACGTTTTGATTTTGTGGTCTCTTTTCTTCCTGGAACTAAGAATGTCAAGGCAGACGCCCTCTCTAGGAGTTTCTTTGCTGATTCTCCTGTGGTGACCAAGCCTGCTACCATCTTAGGCGAAGGGGTAGTTCTTTCTGCCATCTCGCCCGATTTGAGACTTGCTCTGCAAGAGTTCCAGGAGGACAAACCTGAGCGTTGTCCCAGTGGAAAGTTGTATGTTCCTGACCAGTGGAAGAAGAGTGATGTCTGAAGTTCATTGCTCTGCATTGGCTGGTCATCCAGGTATTTTTGGTACTAGAGATCTGGTGAGTCGCTCTTTTTGGTGGCCCACCTAGTCTCATGATGTCAGGAATTTTGTGCAGTCCTGTGGGACTTGCTCACGGTCTAAATCTTGTTCTCGCTCTAGTGGGTTGTTGATGCCTTTGCCGGTGCCCAGGAGGCCATGGACCCATATTTCAATGGATTTCATCTCTGATATGCCGGTCTCTCAAAGAATGACTGTTATTTGGGTGATTTGTGATAGGTTCTCTAAGATGGTTCATCTTGTACCACTCCCTAAGTTGCCATCTTCCTCTGAGTTGGTGCCCCTGTTTTTGCAACAGGTGGTTCGCTTGCACGGGATTCCTGAGAACATTGTATCTGACAGAGGAGTTCAGTTTGTGTCTAGATTTTGGAGAACTTTCTGTTCCAAGCTGGGAATTCAGTTGTCCTTCTCCTCTGCTTTTCACCCTCAGACCAATGGGCAGACAGAGAGAACAAACCAGACCTTGGAGTCGTATTTGAGATGTTTTATTTCCGCTGATCAGGATGATTGGGTTTCATTTTTGCCCTTGGCCGAATTTGCTTTAAATAATAGAGCTAGTTCTGCCACTTTGATGTCACCTTTTTTTTGTAACTTTGGGTTTCATCCTCGATTTTCTTCAGGGCAGGTGGAGCCTTCTGCCTGCCCAGGTGTTGACACTGTGGTGGAGAGAATGCACCAGATCTGGGACCAAGTGGTGGATAAGTTATCTCTATCCCAGGAAAAGGCCCAGCGGTTTTCCAATCGACATAGGACCATTGGTCCCCAGTTTAAGATTGGTGATATGGTGTGGTTATCTTCAAAAAATATTGCTATGAAGGTGGCTTCTCCTAAGTTTAAGCCTAGATTTATTGGACCTTACAAGATTTTGGAGATTATTAATCCGGTCTCTTTTCGTTTGGCTCTTCCTGTCACATTTAAAATCCATAATGTGTTCCATAAGTCCTTGTTGAAGAGGTTTGTTGAACCAGTTGTTCCTGGGGTGGCACCTCCAGACCCTGTATTGGTTGAAGGTAACATGGAATATGAGGTAGAGAAAATACTGGATTCCCGTCTGGCTAGACGGAGACTCCAGTATTTGGTTAATTGGAAGGGTTATGGTCAGGAGGATAATTCCTGGGTCTCTGCCTCTGATATTCATGCCAAAAGATTGGTGCGTGCCTTTCATTGGGCTCACCCTGATCGCCCTGGTGGCGTGGTTGAGGGTTCGATGACCCCTCCTCAAGGGGGAGGTACTGTTGTGAGTTCATTTTCCCCTTCGTCACTGAGGTCTGGTGAACTCCCTATTCTGGTAAAGGAAGGTAATGAGCCTGATTATCAGGCACCTGAGTCTAATGAGGATGACTGGCTGAGTGGAGTCACTGACTGGATATAAGGCTGCCGACGCCCTTCTGCCCTGCGGGTGATTTCTCTGTGGACTTCTAGGACACCAGTCTGATTCCTGCTTCCCTAAAGCTAAGTTTCTGCTTTGCCTGTTTGCATTTATGTTTTGTTTTTGTTTTCCTTGCTTTTCTGGATTCTGCCATTCCCTGCTGGGATGAGCTGAATCTCCTTTTGCCGGTTGCTCTGTCTTCAGAATATTCCTGAGTACTGACATAGCTTTTTTGAAGCCTAGCGTCTTCAGGGCCTTTTTCACTGTCAGTCTGTTGGCTCTTATTTTCATAGGGTTTTTCACGGATTGCAGACAGCAGCCTTCCTGTCCTTTCCTATCTAGGTAGTCTGTCTGTGTAGGTGTTTTCATCTTGCTTCACCGTCATTATATGTTGGGGGCTGCCTTTTGCTTTGGGGTCTGCTCTGGGGCAGTTTAGATTTCCCCTTTCTTTCTTTAGGCCTATTTAATTCTCCGGCTGTGATCGAGGGGTCTAGGGCACCGTAGGAACCCCCCACGGCTACTGTTAGTTGTTGTGATAGGATCAGGGGTCTGCAATCCGATAGCTGCCAACCTCTCTGGTTTTCTGGACTTAGCTAGCATTTTTGTTTTTGCCTCCTACGGTGACTTAATCATAACACAGAGGCCTAAGTGGAGCACGGTTAAAAATCAGTAGTAGTTTGAATGTGGATGGAGCAGGAGACTTTGCCGTCCACACGGTTTTAGGAAGTTTCGCCCCCAGCAGTTCGCCCCCAGCAGTTCGCCCCCAGGTACACTTCGCCCCCGAATATTTCGCCCCCAGCATTTCGCCCCCAGGTTGTTTTGCCCCAGCACATTTCGCCCCCGCACATTTTGCCCCAAGCAGTTCGCCCCCAGATGTTTTGCCCCCAGATGTTTCGCCCCCGGATGTTTCGCCCCCGGATGTTTCGCCCCCAGCAGTTCGCCCCCGGATGTTTCGCCCCCAGCAGTTCACCCCCAGCAGTTCACCCCCGGATGTTTCGCCCCCAGCAGTTCGCCCCCGGATGTTTCGCCCCCAGCAGTTCGCCCCCAGCAGTTCACCCCCGGATGTTTCGTCCCCAGCAGTTCGCCCCCAGCAGTTCGTACCCGGATGTTTCGCCCCCAGCAGTTCGCCCCCGGATGTTTCGCCCCCAGCAGTTCGCCCCCGGATGTTTCACCCACGGATGTTTCACCCCCAGCAGTTCGCCCCCGGATGTTTCGCCCCCAGCAGTTCGCCCCCGGATGTTTCATCCCCAGCAGTTCGCCCCCGGATGTTTTGCAGGAGCCTCGTGCTCGGGTACAGATAAATTGAAGAGCCGACCCTTGGGAAATTTACACCCCGGGCTTAGTTCAATTGCACAGTCATAACTCCTATGAGGAGGCAAGGACGCAGACTTATTCTCACTAAATACATCATAAAAGTCCGCCAAATAGTCAGGAACATCATGCGACTGAGGAGAGGTGGAAAAAACCGGAGCCTCACTAAAGGAACACCGACAACCCCAAATCACCACAGACACAGACTTCCAATCCAAAACTGGATTATGAATTTGCAACCAGGGAAACCCCAGAACAACGGCATCATGCAGACCATGCAACACCAAAAATCTGCAATTTTCTTGATGGTCTGGGGCGACCCGCATGACAACCTGGGTCCAAAACTGAGGTTTATTTTTAGCCAAAGGAGTAGCATCAATCCCCCTCAAAGGGATAGGCGTCTGCAGAGGTGTCATCGGAAATCCACAACGTTTAGCAAAATCCAAGTCCATTAGGTTTAGCGCTGCTCCCGAATCCACAAAAGCCTTGGCGGAAAATGTGGACAGGGAGCAGATCAGAGTAATTGCCAGAAGAAACTTAGGTTGAACACCACCAACAGAAAACGTGTGTGCAAAGCGTTTCTCTCGTTTAGGACAAACAGAAATAATATGCGAGGCATCTCCACAGAAAAAACACAGCTTATTACGCCTTCTGAACTCCTGACGTTGCGCCTTAGACAAAACTCTATCACATTGCATAGGTTCAGACATTTGTTCAACAGGTGGCAACATCTCTCATGTAGTTTTGCGTTCACGTAAACGCCGATCCACCTGAATGGCTAATGACATAGAATCGTCAAGACCAGAGGGAACAGGAAATCCCACCATAGTATATTTTACAGTTTCTGACAAACCCTTCCGAAAGAGGGCTGCCAAGGCACCATCATTCCAGGTAGTAAGGACCGCCCACTTTCGGAATTTTTGACAGTACAACTCTGCCGAATTCCGACCCTGGCTTAATGCCAACAGGGTCTTTTCAGCCTGATCAATAGCATTAGGTTCGTCATACAACAACCCCAAAGCTTGAAAGAATGCGTTCACATTAGTCAGAATAGGATCATCTGGTTTCACAGAAAAGGCCCAATCCTGGGGATCGCCACGCAGCAAAGAGATGACAATTTCAACCTGCTGCGCAGAGCTCCCTGACGAGTTAGGCTTCAAGGCAAAAAATAATTTACAATTATTTTTGAAACTCAAAAATTTAGATCGATCCCCAAAAAATACATCAGGTGTAGGGATCTTTGGTTCAACAGCATGCGAACGAGCAAGGTAGGCGGAAATTCCCAGCACTTCCACAGCGAGCTGCTCCACACGATCAGACAATTGCTTTATCTCCATTGAGAGAAAAAAAATTCCCCCTACGGCCTCAGAGATATAGAGGAAAGAATATACACAAAAACCTAAGTCCAGAAAACCAGAGAGGTTGGCAGCTATCGGATTGCAGACCCCTGATCCTATCACAACAACTAGCAGTAGCCGTGGGGGGTTCCTACGATGGCCTAGACCCCTCGATCACAGCCGGAGAAATAAATAGGCCTAAAGAAAGAAAGGGGAAATCTAAACTGCCCCAGAGCAGACCCCAAAGCAATAGGCAGCCCCCAACATATAATGACGGTGAAGCAAGATGAAAACACTAACACAGACAGAAAGATAGACTGAGCAAAGACGGGCCCAAGCTAACTAGATAGGAAAGGACAGGAAGGCTGCTGTCTGCAATCCGTGAAAAACCCTATGAAAATAAGAGCCAACAGACTGACAGTGAAAAAGGCCCTGAAGACGCTAGGCTTCAAAAAAGCTATGTCAGTACTCAGGAATATTCTGAAGACAGAGCAACCGGCAAAAGGAGATTCAGCTCATCCCAGCAGGGAATGGCAGAATCCAGAAAAGCAAGGAAAACAAAAACAAAACATAAATGCAAACAGGCAAAGCAGAAAACTTAGCTTTAGAGGAGCAGGAATCAGAGTGGTGTCCTAGAAGTCCACAGAGAAATCACCCGCAGGGCAGAAGGGCGTCGGCAGCCTTATATCCAGTCAGTGACTACACTCAGCCAGTCATCCTCATTAGACTCAGGTGCCTGATAATCAGGCTCATTACCTTCCTTTACCAGAATAGGGAGTTCACCAGACCTCAGTGACGAAGGGGAAAATGAACTAACAACACCTCTGGCTCCACTGTCTCTAGTATTTCCCCTGGCCTCCAACCCCGCCAGTGACAGCTCTGAAGTGGGGTCTGCACAATCCACACTTGTTCCTGTGTAACTGGGGCTCAGTCACGTCAGTTGATACCCTCATGTGTGTCCAGCAAGGTCTCCTGCTCTGTCCTCATTCACACTACTAGTAATGGGAATGTGGACAGAGCAGGAGATATTGCCGGACACACATCAGGGGATCAACTGACGTGACTGAGCCCCAGTTACACAGGAACAAGTGTGGATTGTGCAGACGCCACTTCAGAGCTGTAACTGGCGGGGTTGGAGGCCAGGGGAAATACTAGAGACAGTAGAGTCAGAGGCCATAGTGGAGCACCTCAGCCTTCTTGTACCTTCTCCTACTTTTCCAAGTTCAAGCTTGCGGAATTGTTTTTTGATTCTCACTCTGGATCTCCCTGACGATGACCCTGAAGACGACGACCCTGAAGACCACACCGAAGAAGACCAAAAAAGATGACCCTCAAGAAGATCACCAAGAGGACAAAGAACATGAAGACAACCACCAAGATGCAGAACAACAAGAGACAGAAGACCAAGAAGCAGAAAAACCAAAAGCAGAAGAACATTAAGCATAATACTAAAAATAAGAGCAAATGATATTATCTAAATTATAAGCAGAAGAAGACTAAGCAGTGTATGGGGGTGAGTCCGTTTCTCCTCGTGGTGCCCCTGGAAAATGCCTGCTTCTGCAGGCCAAAGTGAACCCGGACAAATCCTGTTGTAAATCTTTTGTGACAGGCAGAACGGAAGGTGTAAACTTCTAACTTTTATAGATAACAACTACAGGAATGCCTGACACAAATAAGAATATGATGAAGAAGAAGAAGAAGAAGAAGAAGAAGAAGATGAAGAAGTAGAATATGAAGAATGTAAAAAAAAGAATAATAGGAAGAAGGTGAAGAAGAAGAAGATGAATAAGGTGAAGAAAAAGTGATGAAAAAGATGCTGCTGAGGATGATGAAGGAGAAAGTGTGGGAGAAGTAAAAAAGAAGGTGAAGAGCATGGAAGTAATGAAACATACATATCTGACAAAATATAAAGGAGCTAACATAGTCAATATCTTTGTAACTCCGAACGTCTTTAAAATAAAAAAATTATTCCTGCTATTCCATTTGATTGGGCTAAACCTCTATGGCTTTAATGTCTCCTCCACCTCCCACAATACATTCTACATTATTATTAGTTGTTTCTCTTCATGTAGAATTAACCTACAAGGAAAGAAAGGGGTTTTTTAATTCCGATATTTCTGTTCCATTGACTTGAATGGGACTTCTGGGATCGGAATCGGCGATACCCGACACTTTTTTTTAGATCGGCCGATCCATTCCGATCCGATATTTCTCAATATCGGGTGGTATCGCTCAACACTACTGACCTGTAATCCTAAACCATCCCACTCTTTTATGTGTTCTAAACTCCACCCACCTCCCAGCACTTCTAGTGTTCCAAGCAGGGAACCACCAAAGGTGCTCTGCCTCTCTCTAAGCAAGGAGCCGCACTGTGGCTTTGCTGAACTACTCTAGTGTGTGGGGTGCGAGTGTTGGAGCGTGGTCAGGAGCCTCCACCTTACCCGGATGGTGGGGCACCACACCTTAGGAGAAGGTGCAGTACCTCTGTGGTGACTGAGCCTCAGGGGCGCCACAGCAGCACCAAGGAGAGGTCGGGCCAAGTGTGCAGCTTGGACAACCAATAGTTAACCCCTTCCCGACATGCGCCATACTAGTACTGCTCTGCGGGAGGTGCTTTCCTGCAAACAGCAGTACAAGCAAGGTGGCATGAACACGCGGCCTCATGCTGAGCACCGTGGCAGTTTCATGCAGGTGTCAGCTGTATGTGGCACCAATGCCCACGATCGGCATTTAACCCCTCTGATGCCACTGTCATTAGTGACAGCGACATAGAGGGGCATGATGCAGGAGGGGGCTCCTTCAATCCGGACTACACAATGCCATCGCGTTGTCTTGATGTTCTCCATGTAGACACCCAGCTCCAAGATGGCCGCGGGGTCCTTCCGGGTCCTGCAGAGAAGGTGGCTTGTGAGTGCCTGCTGAGAGCAGGACCTGAGACGCCTCCTTCCCTGCCGGTCAGATCCTGATACTGTGCTGTGCAGAACATCAGCGATCTGAGGTAATATAGTGACGTCCCATACTGGGACAATGTAATGACGTAAAAAGAAATGTTATACTGTGTTAGAATATTTCTTTAAAAATCCCTAAATAAAGAAAAAAATACATTTTCCCAATAAATAAAAAAATAAAAAGTACACCTATTTGGTATTGTCGTGTCTGTAACAACCCGCCCTATAAAACTGTCCCACTAGTTAACCCATTTAGTGAAAAAATAAAAAAAAAAATTAAAAAAATGCTTTATCATCATACCGCCAAACAAAAAGTGGAATAACACGCGATCAAAAAGATGGATATAAATATCCATGGTACCGCTGAGAACGTCAGCTTGTCCCGCAAAAAACGAGCCGCCACACAGCGTCATCAGCGGAAAAATAAAAGAGTTATAGCTCACAGAATAAAGCGATGCAAAAATAATTATTTTTTTTCTATAAAATAGTTTTTAAGGTGTAAAAGAGACAAAACATAAAAAAATGATATAAATGAGGTATCGCTGTTATCGTGCTGACCCGAAGAATAAAACCGCTTTATCAATTTTATCACACGCGGAACGGTGTAAAACAAATTCCTGAATTGCTGTTTTTTTTCATTCTGTCTCCCAAAAACCAGAATAGAAAGCGATCAAAAAATGTCACGTGCCCGAAAATGGTGCCAATAAAAACGTCAACTCGTCCCGCAAAAATAAGACCTCACATGACTCGGTGGGTGAAAATATGGAAAAATTATAGCTCTCAACATGTGGTGATGCAAAAACTATTTTTACAATAAAAAGCGTCTTTTAGCGTGTGACAGCCGCCAAACATAAAAACCGCCATAAAGTCTCTTTCACACGTCCTGATATTTCCGGTACCGGAGATGTCAGTGTCCCTGTGTGCAATACTTGCGGCACATGTAGTACCACAAGGACAGGTGCCAGGGACGAAGCGTTACAGTAAGCACTGTTCCCCGGTGCCGGGTGCTGAACGCGGCTCTCATCATTCTCACCTGCTCTGCCGCCTCTTTCCAAAATGGTGTCACATTTTTTTAAAAACATTCCAAAAATTCCTGTGAAGCACCTGAAGGGTTAATAATCTTCTTGAATGTGGTGTTGAGCACCTTGAGGGGTGCAGTTTTTAGAATGGTGTCACTTTTGGATATTTTCTGTCATATAGACCCCTCAATTGTCACAATGTGAGGTGGTCCCTAAAAATAAAATGGTGTAAAAATGAGAAATTGCTGGTCAACTTTTAACCCTTATAACTTCCTGACAACAAAAATTTTGGTTCCCAAATTGTGCTGATGTAAAGTGAACATGTGGGAAATGTTACTTACAGTCATATGTAAAAGTTTGGGCACCCCTATTAATGTTAACCTTTTTTCTTTATAACAATTTTGGTTTTTGCAGCAGCTATTTCAGTTTCATATATCTAATAACTGATGGACTCCGTTATATTTCTGGATTCAAATGAGGTTTATTGTACTAACAGAAAATGTGCAATCTGCATTTAAACAAAATTTGACAGGTGCAAAAGTATGGGCACCTCAACATAAAAGTGACATTAATATTTCGTAGATCCTCCTTTTTGCAATAATAACAGCCTCTAGTCGCTTCCTGTAGCTATTAATGAGTTCCTGGATCCTGGGTGAAGGTATTTGTGACCATTCCTGTTTACAAAACAATTCCAGTTCAGTTAAGTTTGATGGTTGCCGAGCATGGACAGCCCGCTTCAAATCATCCCACAGATGTTCAATGATATTCAGGCCTGGGGACTGGGATGGCCATTCCAGAACATTGTAATTGTTCCTCTGCATGAATGCCTGAGTAGATTTGGAGCGGTGTTTTGGATCATTGTCTTGCTGAAATATCCATCCCCTGCGTAACTTCAACTTCGTCACTGATTCTTGCACATTATTGTCAAGAATCTGCTGATACTGAGTTGAATCCATGCGACTCTCAACTTTAACAAGATTCCCAGTGCCGGCATTGGCCACACAGCCCCAAAGCATGATGGAACCTCCACCAAATTTTACTGTGGGTAGCAAGTGTTTTTCTTGGAATGCTGTGTTTTTTAGCCTCCATGCATAACGCCTTTTTGTATGACCAAACAACTCAACTTTGTTTCATCAGTCCACAGGACCTTCTTCCAAAATGTAACTGGCTTGTCCAAATGTGCTTTTGCAGACCTCAGGCGACTCTGTTGGTGGCGTGCTTGCAGAAACGGCTTCTTTCGCATCACTCTCCCATACAGCTTCTCCTTGTGCAAAGTGCGCTGTATTGTTGACCGATGCACAGTGACACCATCTGCAGCAAGATGATGCTGCAGGTCTTTGGAGGTGGTCTGTGGATTGTCCTTGACTGTTCTCACCATTCTTCTTCTCTGCCTTTCTGATATTTTTCTTGGCCTGCCACTTCTGGGCTTAACAAGAACTGTACCTGTGTTCTTCCATTTCCTTACTATGTTCCTCACAGTGGAAACTGACAGGTTAAATCTCTGAGACAACTTTTTGTATCCTTCCCCTGAAAAGCTATGTTGAATAATCTTTGTTTTCAGATCATTTGAGAGTTGTTTTGAGGAGCCCATGATGCCGCTCTTCATAGGAGAATCAAAGAGGAGAACTACTTGCAAGTGGCCACCTTAAATACCTTTCCTCATGATTTGATACACCTGGCTATGAAGTTCAAAGCTCAATGAGGTCACAAAACCAATTTAGTGCTTCAGGAAGTCAGTAAAAAGTAGTTAGGAGTGTTCAAATCAAGAAAATGATAAGGGTGCCCATACTTTTGCACCGGTCAAATTTTGTTTAAATGCAGATTGCACATTTTCTGTTAGTACAATAAACCTCATTTGAATCCAGAAATATAACTGAGTCTATCAGTTATTAGATATATGAAACTGAAATAGCTGTTGCAAAAACCAAAATTGTCATAAACAAAAAAGGTTAACATTAATAGGGGTGCCCAAACTTTTACATATGACTGTATAAAGTTTTCTGTGTCCCGTATCTCTGTGATTTAAGGGCATAAAAATTCAAAGTTGGAAAATTGCAAAATTTTCACCGAATTCAAATTTCCAATTTTTCACAAATAAACGCAAGTTCTATGAATGAAATGTTCCCACTAACATGAAGGACAATATGTCAGAATCACCGGAATCCATGGAAGCTCCAGAGTCATTACTTCATAAAGGGACAGTGGTCAGAATTGTAAGAATTGGCCCGGTCATGAACGTGCAAACCACCCTCGGGGGTAAAGGGGTTAATGCTCACCACTGCTGGAGGAGGGAAAAAAGCCGGAAATGTCCTGACAGGAGGAAAGGCCAAGGAAGTGAGCTGAGGAATATATACTGCATACCGGAAGACACATGGGAAGCCCCAAGACGCTGCCATGGTTGGCAGGACCTAAAGAAAGGAGTGGGTGGGAGAGCCCAGGCGGATCGCCGTCATAGAAGAAAGAGCGCCCTGGGATCCAAACCATAGCGTCTATATACCGGAGGTTTAATTAGCAAGAATGGTTTACCGGTGTGGCAGGAGAATCCAACTGGCCATAGAGGTGAGAGCGGCCAGGGACCGTGGCAACAACATGTGGATGACAGTGAAAGGGGTTGCGACATTTATACTTGTCCTTCATGCTTTTCTATGCCGCTAATATAATATATATGTATATTTAATGTTGTAGAATTGCTAGGAAAAGTGAGTTACCCCGGGTCGGCCACTAGATGGGGGCATATTGCTAATGGGGAGTATTACCTCAGATTGGCCACTAGATGGGGCACTGTAGTCAGGAAACATTGTTGGGGGTGTAGATAGTTAATATAGGAGGGGCACAGTGGGTTAAGACAGAGAGAACTTCCTGACAGGAGGGAGTCGGGGAAAGGGCGCCCATTAGCTCAGGAGGGCTGGCTAGCACTGGGCAACACCGTGCCACGTAACGTTTCGCAAGCACAGGACCCAGCATATATTTGTGACCGGGATCGTCACAGGAAGGAGTTGCAGCAGCAGTGCTGGCAGTGCAGGTAAAGTGGGTCTGCAGTTGCTGGTGAAGACGAGGCAGTACAGGCACAGCACTCAACATGTGGCAGCTTATCTCGTGGGCTGATGCCTTCAAAGCAGGGACAAAACGGCTGAGGGAACACCTGACTAGAGTGTGGCTGGGCACTGAAGATGCTGTGGGACCGTTTGGCATGGTCCACCCCGGAAGCGTGCTTAGTGATAGAGAAAGAAGAAGAGGGACAGAAGAGGAATTTTATGCTTTGAACCCTGATGATGCTGGAAAGAATATGAATATGCTGTGTGCAAGTCTCAGTAAAGTTGCTCCGTTTAAAGTTGAACTGGACTGACATGAGCTTTTTTCTCTGCAACTATTTTTCTGCAATCATTTACAGGACCACATGCAGTGTTCTACGGCACAGAATGGTAAGGTATCTGTAAAAGATGGACGGCATATGCATGGTGCGAGTGTTATGCGCTTTATCTCCATTCATTGACTGGCATTGGCGAGTCTCGTCCCACATACACAGCAATACACAGCATGCAGCAAATTGCAGCAGTCCGATTTCAGCTGAGAAGAAATAAATCGCCGATGAGATGTCACTCATTGAATAACATTGGTCTGATTTTTTATCGGATTGCACTCGTCCTTTTTTCGTGCAAATCGGTACATACCCAAAAAGAAAGCCCAGGCTCGAGGACCTCCTGCAGCAGAGAGATCACAATACCAATCGTTGCTCCTCATTTCCTTAGAGTGAGGAAGAAGTTTAAATACAGTTTGCAAGCTTCCTTGAACACCAAAAACTTGTCTCTACCTCTGGAAAACCTGTGCGGGAGGGCAACCTCGGGTTCCAGCTGGAGCGGCCTACCTGCAGAGACCCCAGCATCAGTCACCGCTGTCGCTGCTGCTGATCCTGATAGCGGAGGTCATTCACTTCCAGACACAGACAGCGTAGCTGCTCTGCCAGCCCTGCAACCGGATCATAACCAAGGAAGAAAAGGAAAAGAACACAAATAAGTCAGGGGTTAAGGAAGCCGAAATGCTATGGAAAAGGGGAAGTGGAGACCCCTAGGTTCATCTAATAGCACGCTGCCTCCCCTACCATCCCTATATTGGTTCCACACCAATCACTGAGCAGGAAGATAAGCCCTGTATATCCCAAGAGCTGGGCCCTGAATAGCGGGAGGGAGGATGAGCCAAATGAAGACAAATGAGCAGACTCAGAGAGATGACAGCAAATGTCCTCCAACTGCACAAGAGAGGAAGACAACTGCTAGAGCTCCAAGCCTTCACCAGGGGAAAATGTGAATATCACCGGCGACTCCCTGACGCAGACTGGGAGTCTATAAACACCCAGGTCCAGGTGTGTCAACTAGAGCCAGAGGGAGGTTGCCGCTGGGTCCAAGAGTCAGAAGGATTAAGAAGGCGTCTGCAATGCCAAGCGCAGAGACCTTCTGCAGCCAGATACAGAATGACTGTCTGTAGGATCTGACACACCCGTGACAGACATACTGTAAGAGTCTGGAGGAGATGAGCAGAGGAGACTGGAGAAGGAGGAAGACAGAGGAGTCTGGCAGAGGGAGGAATGTAGATAGTCTGGAGGAGATGAACAGAGGAGTCTGGAAAGGAGTAGAAGGGTCTGGATGAGTCAGAGCAATGTGAAGGGGACATGGAGGTCTGGCTTTCTTCCACCCCTTCCCCAGTGCACAGTGTGTGACGGTGTACCTCCGACCTTGTGCTCAGACGTGTGTCCCGTATCCACCTTCCTCAGGTCTTCCTATCCTCCCACGCCAGCACTGGAAGCTCCTCCATGAGCTGCTGTTTACAGATCACATACCACAGATCCCATTAACCCTCTGTCACAGGCTCCACCACACCGTCCATGTACAGACGCAGGTCGCTGTACGGAGCAGGATTCCATGGTGGTGCCGTCACACCGGACTGTGCAAAAGTCTCAGGCGCGTTCCTCCAGCAGATGCCGATAACGCAGCCGGCGCTCCATGTGCCTGACGCGCGGAGTCTGTACAGCGCCGCAGGGTGACCATCGTGACTGAGGATGAGCGTAACTGCAGGGACGCCGTGTCACCCGCTGTCATATCGTAACCCTTTACAGATCAATAAAAGCTAGATTTAATTTCCATTCTGTCATTCTTTGCCATTTTCCTCTTCATTTGCAACTATTTCAGTGGTGCAGACTAATGCGGACCATTGATAGAGCGGACATCGTTACTTTATGCAAATATAGTCATTATTTATCAAAGAAAAAAAATACAAAGTGAAGACAAGAGAAATGTAAATCCCATCAGTATCTGGTGACCGCCCATCACCTCCATCATCAGTATCTACTGACCATCCGTCATCTCCATCATCAGTATCTGGTGACCGCCCATCACCTCCATCATCAGTATCTGGTGACAGCCCATCACCTCCTTCATCAGTATCTGGTGACCGCCCGTCACCTCCATCATCAGTATCTGGTGACCGCCCGTCACCTCCATCATCAGTATCTGGTGACCGCCTGTCTCCTCCATCATCAGTATCTGGTGACCGCCCATCACCTCCATCATCAGTATCTACTGACCATCCGTCATCTCCATCATCAGTATCTGGTGACCGCCCGTCACCTCCATCATCAGTATCTGGTGACAGCCCATCACCTCCTTCATCAGTATCTGGTGACCGCCCGTCACCTCCATCATCAGTATCTGGTGACCGCCCGTCACCTCCATCATCAGTATCTGGTGACCGCCTGTCTCCTCCATCATCAGTATCTGGTGACCGCCCATCACCTCCATCATCAGTATCTGGTGACCGCCTGTCTCCTCCATCATCAGTATCTGGTGACCGCCTGTCTCCTCCATCATCAGTATCTGGTGACCGCCCATCACCTCCATCATCAGTATCTGGTGACCGCCCGTCACCTCCATCATCAGTATCTGGTGACCGCCCGTCACCTCCATCATCAGTATCTGGTGACCGCCCGTCACCTCCATCATCAGTATCTGGTGACCGCCTGTCTCCTCCATCATCAGTATCTGGTGACCGCCCATCACCTCCATCATCAGTATCTGGTGACCGCCTGTCTCCTCCATCATCAGTATCTGGTGACCGCCTGTCTCCTCCATCATCAGTATCTGGTGACCGCCCGTTGCCTCCATCATCAGTATCTGGTGACCGCCCGTCACCTCCATCATCAGTATCTGGTGACCGCCTGTCTCCTCCATCATCAGTATCTGGTGACCGCCCATCACCTCCATCATCAGTATCTGGTGACCGCCCGTCTCCTCCATCATCAGTATCTGGTGACCGCCCATCACCTCCATCATCAGTATCTGGTGACCGCCCGTCTCCTCCATCATCAGTATCTGGTGATCGCCCGTCTCCTCCATCATCAGTATCTGGTGACTGCCCGTCTCCTCCATCATCAGTATCTGGTGATCGCCCGTCCCCTCCATCATCAGTATCTGGTGACCGCCCGTCTCCTCCATCATCAGTATCTGGTGACCGCCCGTCGCCTCCATCATCAGTATCTGGTGACCGCCCGTCGCCTCCATCATCAGTATCTGGTGACTGCCCGTCGCCTCCATCATCAGTATCTGGTGACCGCCCGTCGCCTCCATCATCAGTATCTGGTGACCGCCCGTCTCCTCCATCATCAGTATCTGGTGACCGCCCGTCGCCTCCATCATCAGTATCTGGTGACCGCCCGTCGCCTCCATCATCAGTATCTGGTGACCGCCCGTCGCCTCCATCATCAGTATCTGGTGACCGCCCGTCACCTCCATCATCAGTATCTGGTGACCGCCCGTCACCTCCATCATCAGTATCTGGTGACCGCCCGTCGCCTCCATCATCAGTATCTGGTGACCGCCCATCTCCTCCATCATCAGTATCTGGTGACCGCCCGTCACCTCCATCATCAGTATCTGGTGACCGCCCGTCGCCTCCATCATCAGTATCTGGTGACCGCCCTTCCCCTCCATCATCAGTATCTGGTGACCGCCCGTCCCCTCCATCATCAGTATCTGGTGACCGCCCGTCCCCTCCATCATCAGTATCTGGTGACCGCCCGTCCCCTCCATCATCAGTATCTGGTGACCGCCCGTCACCTCCATCATCAGTATCTGGTGACCGCCCGTCGCCTCCATCATCAGTATCTGGTGACCGCCCATCCCCTCCATCATCAGTATCTGGTGACCGCCCGTCGCCTCCATCATCAGTATCTGGTGACCGCCTATCACCTCCATCATCAGTATCTGGTGACCGCCCGTCGCCTCCATCATCAGTATCTGGTGACCGCCCGTCGCCTCCATCATCAGTATCTGGTGACCGCCTATCACCTCCATCATCAGTATCTGGTGACCGCCCGTCACCTCCATCATCAGTATCTGGTGACCGCCCGTCCCCTCCATCATCAGTATCTGGTGACCGCCCGTCCCCTCCATCATCAGTATCTGGTGACCGCCCGTCTCCTCCATCATCAGTATCTGGTGACCCCCGTCCCCTCCATCATCAGTATCTGGTGACCGCCCGTCGCCTCCATCATCAGTATCTGGTGACCGCCCGTCGCCTCCATCATCAGTATCTGGTGACCGCCCATCCCCTCCATCATCAGTATCTGGTGACCGCCCGTCGCCTCCATCATCAGTATCTGGTGACCGCCTATCACCTCCATCATCAGTATCTGGTGACCGCCCGTCACCTCCATCATCAGTATCTGGTGACCGCCCGTCCCCTCCATCATCAGTATCTGGTGACCGCCCGTCCCCTCCATCATCAGTATCTGGTGACCGCCCGTCTCCTCCATCATCAGTATCTGGTGACCCCCGTCCCCTCCATCATCAGTATCTGGTGACCGCCCGTCACCTCCATCATCAGTATCTGGTGACCGCCCGTCGCCTCCATCATCAGTATCTGGTGACCGCCCATCCCCTCCATCATCAGTATCTGGTGACCGCCCGTCGCCTCCATCATCAGTATCTGGTGACCGCCCATCCCCTCCATCATCAGTATCTGGTGACCGCCCGTCGCCTCCATCATCAGTATCTGGTGACCGCCTATCACCTCCATCATCAGTATCTGGTGACCGCCCGTCGCCTCCATCATCAGTATCTGGTGACCGCGTGTCTCCTCCATCATCAGTATCTGGTGACCGCCCGTCTCCTCCATCATCAGTATCTGGTGACCGCCCGTCTCCTCCATCATCACTATCTGGTGACCACCCGTCGCCTCCATCATCAGTATCTGGTGACCGCCCGTCGCCTCCATCATCAGTATCTGGTGACCGCGTGTCTCCTCCATCATCAGTATCTGGTGACCGCTCGTCCTCTCCATCATCAGTATCTGGTGACCGCCCGTCCCCTCCATCATCACTATCTGGTGACCGCCCGTCGCCTCCATCATCAGTATCTGGTGACCGCCCGTCGCCTCCATCATCAGTATCTGGTGACCGCCCGTCGCCTCCATCATCAGTATCTGGTGACCGCCTATCACCTCCATCATCAGTATCTGGTGACCGCCCGTCCCCTCCATCATCAGTATGTGGTGACCGCCCGTCGCCTCCATCATCAGTATCTGGTGACCGCCCGTCCCCTCCATCATCAGTATCTGGTGACCGCCGTCCCCTCCATCATCAGTATCTGGTGACCGCCCGTCCCCTCCATCATCAGTCTCTGGTGACCGCCCGTCGCCTCCATCATCAGTATCTGGTGACCGCCCGTCGCCTCCATCATCAGTATCTGGTGACCGCCCATCACCTCCATCATCAGTCTCTGGTGACCGCCTGTTGGATGTGTTGTGGGAAGCACGGACCACGTGCAGTTGTAGGGAAGGTGACCATCGCACTCCCTTGCCGCTAGCTGGTGATGATGCTGTAGGGAAGGTGACGGACGGACGGGTCAGAATAGAGAGAGGAAGGTCTGCACAGTGTAGACAGGTGTCAGTTATTACAGTGGGGAAACAGCTAGGAAAGTGTAGTGGACGTGCAGTACCTTGGGTTCACCATTAGATGGCAGGGAGGAGTGTGAGCAAAGGACTTGACAACAGCTTAGGGCTTAAGAAACCGTTGGTCATGGGGGCGGAGTTACAGGGAACCGAGAGAGCTATAAATACTGAGGGAGGGTTCCAGAAGGTTCCAGTCCCCAGGGGGCGCTCCTGTGACAGGAGGACTGCGACAGTCTGTGCGCTGTGAGGAGAGAGAACGTCAGGGGGGTGGTCCTGACAGGAAGGACCGCAGAAGGGACGAGGCACTGAGGTAAAGCACGCCGTACTGAGAGACGACTGACCAGTGGAAGCGCTGTTGGTTACGGGCCTAAGGCGGCCACAGTGACGGACCTGTCAGGAGCGTCGACGAGTGAGGAGGGGACGGTGCGTATATGTACGCCCCCGGTGTAACGTACGGTGTGCGGGAAGCGGAGGGTCGATAAGTGACGTGCGGTGTGCTGCGGAGGCCGTCAGGCGGACGGCGAGAGAATAAAGCTTGGACCTGTTGTACCCGACACTTGCCTCCATCTTGTGTCTGCGCGGTATCCAGAGGGACCCCCCAGCCCGGCCCACCGACCCTACACCTGACGTAGTCGGCAGGATCATCGCCGCTAAGACGTCATCTTCTGCGGCCGGCCGGCCCCAAGGAGTGGAGGAGGACTTGGACTACACTGCCGGGATTACAAATTGGGAGCGCTGTGGTGACTCCGTGGTGCTGACAGAAGATCCGGGGCGGTACCAGGTGCTGCGCAAGATGGCGGCATTGCCACAGCGCAGGGGAGAGGTCCGGGTGTTTGCAGTCGTGTTGAATGGACTGGGGCCCCCTCCAACGTACCCCCGTGGACAGCGGTATGTGCCCGGAGGCCGACGCTGCCATCAGGGGTGTATCCAGGGTGGGCAGCCGGGGCAGTTGCCCCGGGCGCAGGCAGCAGGGGGGCGCAGTCGGGCCGCCTAATGCAGCGGTCCGCAGTGTCTCCCCCCCGGCGGCTGCGCTCTGCCGCCCCCCATCCTGTGAGCCGGCTGTTCTCTGTGACGGCTGTCAAGCTGACAGCCGGCGCAGAGAAGGAGGCCGCACCGGCTACCAGGCAGCAATTGTACTGGCATCTATACAGACGCCTGTACAATTAGCTCTGACCACCGGGTCAGAGAGATGTCAGCAGCGTGATCAGGTCATGTGATCACGCTGCTGACATCACTTCCCGGCGCCCAGAGCAAACGCTGGTGGTAAGTGTGCTCCTCTGTGGAGCTGAAGAACCACCGAAGATGGGAGATGGGGGGGGTGTTAATGAGTGGGGGGGTTAATGAGTCGGGGGGTTAATGAGTGGGGGTTAAAGTGTGGGGGTTAATGAGTGGAGATGGGGGTTAGTGTGGAGATGGGGGTTAATGAGTGAAGATGGGGGTTAATGAGTGGAGATGGGGGTTAATGAGTGGAGATGGCGGTTAATGAGTGGAGATGGGGTTAATATGTGGGGGTTAAAGTATGGGGGTTAATGAGTGGGGCGTTAAGGAGTGTGGGGGTTAATGAGTGGCGATGGGGGTTAATAAGTGGGGATGGGGGTTAATAAGTGGGGGGGTTAATGTGTAGGGGGGTTAATGAGTGTGGGGGTTAATGAGTGGAGATGGTGTTAATTAGTGGGGATGGGGGTTAATGAGTGGGGGTACATAATGTGTGGGGGGGATTTGGGAGTGGGGATGGGGGATACTTAATGTGTGGGGGGATTTGGGAGTAGGGACAAGGGATTATTGAGTGGGGATGGGGGATACTTAATGTGTGGGGGGATTTGGAGTGGGGATGGGGGGTACTTAATGTGTGTGGTGGATTTGGGATGGGGGATTTGGAGTGGGGATGGTATTTAACGTGTGTGGGGAGATTTGAGGACACAAAATGAAGAGTATGTATGAGGGCATATATGAGGAAGCAGTATGGGGGATGGGTGCAGACAGTAAGGGGTGCGAACGGATGAATTTATGTGGGCACAGTATGGGGAGTGTGGGTGATGGGATGTGTGCAGACACAGTATGGGGAGTCGAGGATATGTGTGAGCAGACAGTATAGAGAGTGAGGGGGTAAATATATGAGGAGACAGTATGGTGAACAGAGGGATGTTAGAGGAGGGGAATAGTGTGAGGTGACAGTATATTGCAGATATTTTTATTTCGGAGCATTATAATGACACTTCTATCTTTAAGGGCGTCGTGTGGAGATTTGCTGCAGAAGACCGGAGAAGATGGAAGTCTGCTGAGACGAGATGTGGATGAGAAAACTCCTCATGGGGTCTAGAAGAAAAGGTGACTGACTGCAGAGACGACGTCATCTATAAGGTACCTGGATGTAAATGTTATTTGTGATTCTGACTAATTCTCATGTTTTTATTTGTTAGGAACATTACAGGGGTTCTCCAGGTTTGTGCTGAGTCTGCAGACATTCTATGTGACTGCAGACTTCTGAATTCTCACAGTGCTCACTGAACGCTGTCAGGATTCTCTCGTGCCGGTAATTTACATACATGCGGTCACATGCTGACTAGACGTGTGTGGCCTCACTCAATGAAAATGAACAGAGCGAGGCCGGGCACGTCTAGTCGGAATGTGGCCAGAAGTATATAAATCACATGCTTGTGCTGACATGACTGTACATTGGCAAGGGAGAATCCTAAAAGTGTGCAGTGCATTCATTGTGAGAATTCAGAAGCTGCAATGTCAGGACTCAGCTCTGCAGGTTCCAGTAGTCATCACACGGACACTTCACTCATATGCGATTTCCATAGTTATGGTCCTGTGACAACGAGCTTCTCTTCCTGCTTTCAGTTTTTTACTGAACATTGAGAGCATTAGGAGGAGCAGCTCGTGGGTACATGGCTAAGTGTGCAAGTCACATATGTTCTTGGGGGGGCGCCGAACCAAATTCTTGCCCCGGGTGCCAGAAAGCCTAGATACGCCTCTGGCTCCCATGTACTGGACCCTGGCAGATGGGTGGAAAGGCCTGCCGACGCCCCACCCAGCAGGAGGAGTGGCACAGAGGAAAAGCTTGGCTGCGGCTGTCTGGCGCCATTCGATTGTTGCCCAACGGACGGTTTGAGACGCTGCGGGTGTCGGGGCATCGGCCGCCTGGAGTGGCAGTGGCGGCGAGAGACTGAGTTGCGCCAGAAAATGTCACCCCCAGGGCCCCGGGCAGGCAGCGGGGTGCTGAGCTGGGAAGCGGAGCCTGTGCGGAACCAGCGAGAACGGCCGCCACCAGTACCAACGGAAGGCCTCTCTGTGGAGTCCCTGATCCTGGAGGCCGACTACACTGAGCAGCAGATCGCGGAGCGGAGACCACGGAAGGAGCCGCGTGAGGACGTGGTGGAGGTCACGGTGCCGGGGAAGGGGAGAGTACCTTCGGCCCCACCAGCGACCTCACAAGCGGCCCCCACTCTTCTGCCACAGCGCGCCGTCCTCTGCGCCCCGGAAGGCCTAATTACACCGGGCCCTGTGGCGTACGCGGAGTTGAGCGAGGCCCCCGCCCACGTTCCTGAGCTTCCCTACCCGGAGCCACCAGTGCAGAGCTCGATTAGACGACGCTGCTGTGCTCTCCTTGCCGGCAACAGCGGTTTCATTGGAACTGGAACTGGCAGTCACTCCGGCCCCGTTAAAAGTTCTGAAAGAGGCCTGTTCTGTGGCCGCGGGAATGCCGATGCTAGAATCGGTAGCGGCCCATGTGACCGGCCTGGATAAGCAGACCCCCGGAAGCACGGCTACCCCCATCCATCATCTGGCTCCAGCGGCTGCTGGGCCGCAGATATCATCGGCCGCCTCTGCCCCACGCGCTTTTTCGGCAAAGCCCCGCCCACCAGACTCTGGGACTGGCGCGACACCCTCCGTTTGGGTAGCGGAGGTTATTAAGGGGAAGAAGGCTCGGGAGCAAACGATTTGGAAACAGCTGCATGAAAAGGGGGAGGCTGGCATGGCGGTGAAGAGATCACGGGGGCGGCTGGTGTACACCAACATCGATAGAGGATACGGTTTTATCCGGGATGAGACTGGACAAAAGGTCTATATTAATGTGGCATCCATTCGTCACGGCCGGGCTCTACATGAGGGGGACTGGGTGTCGTACTACAAGGAGCACTGCCCCCGTGGCTACTACGCGGTAGCTGTGGTTGCTGAGCCAGAGGGCCGTGAACCCCCGTAGTAAGAACTCCTAGGACACTCCCTATACCCCGGGCGCTCCACGGCTGTGGGCCCCTCACTGCCAGCCGTCTGGGAGTGGTTGCACCGTTGTGCCAAAGCATAAGGACAGTTGATGTATATGTTAATGAAAAGTTTGATATAAGAAGTTAAAGTTGTTGGTTGTATTAAGCCTGGCAAAGCGGGGCGTCAAGAAGTGAGGGAGTACATATGTCCAAGGAAGGGGGGAGAAGAAAAAAACATGTGATGTTTATTTGTTAAATGCTGGTTTAAAGAAAATGAGCAAAAGAAAATGAAAAAAAAAATATAAAAATGGGAACTTGTGCTATTATAAAGTTGTTTAATGTATAATATGCCAAAGTAAAATGCAACAGGTCCGGGTAAGGGAAGGTCTGCGGGACCAAAGGAAAGTGTGAGATCCGGTAGGGATCTAAGAGTTGAGGAGGTCTGGGAGACCGGGACGCCGACCATGACATGTAATTGAAAGAAGGGTAAATGAGTTAGAAGACGTGAGAGAGACAGCCATCCTAAGTCAGGTCCCCAACAGCACGGACACCCCTGAAGGAGGAAGGCGGGCGCTGGTAATGATCTGGAAGGTAAGAGACCTCGATCATGGCGTACCGAATAGTGGAAGGTGACAGTAGGGGAGAGTAGGGGAAGGTACACGCCATAGAGAGAATATGGGTGTACCTAGCCCAATTTGAAAGACGTTGTCATGTGGCGTGCGCGCTGTTGAGTAGCAGTAGGCTGCTCAGAGCATGGTGCTCCCAGTATGGGTTGGCCCCCCGCAGGTAGTGGGTTTGGCCCAACAGCTGGTCCGACAACAGAGTGTAGGTGAAGCTTCAGAACGACGAAGGCAGGGATGATGATTGTCGAGCACGACAATGGACAAAGGAAGGGGGAGTGTAGGGAAGGTGACCTGACGGACGGACTAGTCAGAGTAAAGAAGGAAAGGTTTGCACAGTGTAGGTAGGTGTCAGTTATTACAGTGGGGAAACAGCTAGGAAAGTGTAGTAGACGTGCAGTACCTTGGGTTGACCATTAGATGGCAGGGAGGAGTGTGAGCAAAGGACTTGACATCAGCTTAGGGCTTTAGAAACCGTTGGTCATAGGGGGCAGGGTTACAGTGACAGGGGACCGGGAGAGCTATAAATACTGAGGGAGGGTTCCAGAACATTCCAGTCCCCAGGGGGAGCTCCAGTGACAGGAGGACTGCGACAGTCTGTGCGCTGTGAGGAGAGAGAACGTCAGGGGGGTGGTCCTGACAGGAAGAACCGCAGAAGGGACGAGGTACTGGGTGTGAGACACCGTATGTGACACGACGACTGATCAGTGGAAGCGCTGTTGGTTTACGGGCCTAAGGCGGCCACAGTGACGGACCTGTCAGGAGCGTCGACGAGTGAGGAGGGGACGGTGTGTGCATACACGTCCCCCAGTGTAACGTGCGGTGTGTGAGAAGCGGCCCTGGAAACGGAGGGCCGTGAGGTAAAGGAAGTACAGTGTACTTTTGAGGCCGTCAGGCGGACGGCGAGCGTGAATAAACTTGGACCTGTTGCACCCAGAACCTGCCTCCATCTTGTCTCTGTTACATCTCTGCGCGGTATAAAGAGGGACCACCCCCCCAGCCCGGCCCACCGACCCTACACAGTCATCACGCAGTAGTCAGAACAAAATGGATAAAAGGTCCAGCGTCACAAAAAATCCAACTTATTGTATAAGATGCCGCGCGGCTCTTAGTTACCCAATGTTTACGTTGGAAACCAGCGTCCAGCGTCGCTGATCGCTGGTCTCTTGCTGCCACACGCAGCGATGCGTTCTGGCCAGCAGGAGACCAACGATCAAAAAACGGCCCAGGACGATCCTGCACGATCAGCGATACCCGGCAGGGGGGGCCGGTCGCTGATCCCCGTCACAAAATCAGCAATCTCGCGGTCTCACTGTGTGTGACGAGGCCTTTAGCTAACTGTGATCCTGCTGCAGGCTCTCCACCTGACTCTTCACTCAACCCCCACGTTACCATCTATGTACTAACCAGCTAACCCTGACCTTCCACCTTCTCACATGCTAACCCTGACCACACAACTCATCAGCTAACCTTGACCCTCCACCTTCTCACTGGCTAACCCTGACCTTCCACCTTCTCACATGCTAACCCTGACCGTACACCTAATCAGCTAACCTTGACCCTCCTCCTCACTGGCTAACCCTGACCTTTCACCTTACCACATGCTAACCCTGACTGTACACCTTATAATCAGCTAACCTTGACCCTCCACCTTCTCACTGGCTAACTATGACCGTACACCTTCTCACTGGCTAACCCTGACCCTCCACCTTCTCACTGGCTAACCCTGACCCTACACCTTCTCACCAGCTATCTCTAACTCTTCACATTTTCACCAGCAAACCTTGACCCTCCACCTGCTCACTAGCTAACCCTGACGGTGCACCTTCTAATCAGCCAACCTTGACCCTCCACCTTCTCACTGGCTAACCCTGACCCTCCACCAGCGTCGGACTGGCCCACCGGAGAACCGGTGGATTCTCCGGTGGGCCCTGGCATCTGGTGGGCCCTGGCACCTGCTGGCATACAGGGCCAGCAGTTGCCTAGGGCCCCCGCTGCTCCAGGGGCCCCCAGCCAGTGGTGTGTCGCACACCATGCAGCTGCTATGGGGGCCCCTGCCAGCGGAGCAGCAGCGGGTGTCAGGAGGCAGGAGCCCCTGTCCCCGCTGCTAAAGAGAAATGAATATTCACTGCGAAGCATATCATTTCAGGTCTCCACCCCCAGAGGCCCCGCCCCCAGAGGCCCCGCCCCCAGCCCAGTAAGCCGCTCTGCATCAGGGCCGGCGCCGCCCTCAGTCCTCTCTGCTCCTGGCTCACAGCCAGTGCGCGATGACGTCACTACATCACACACCCGCTGTGTGTCTGGCAGAGGGAGCAGCTCCTGACACTGAAGCCGGGATCAGCGGGGGAGCGAGGAGGAGAGGTGAGTATTGTGTTTTTTTGTTTTTTTTTTATATCTCTCTCGCTCTCTCTATCTATCTCTATATATCTCTCTCTATCTCTCTTATATCTATCTATCTCTATCTATTATCTCTATCTATTATCTATATCTATCTATCTATTTATATATCTATCTCTATCTATCGCTCTATCTTTATATCTTTCTTTCTATCTTACTCTATCTCTATATCTATTATCTCTATATTTATTATCTATCTAGCTACCATCTATATCTATCTATCTTTATCTATATATATCTCTATCTAATATCTATATCTATCTATCTCTATACCTATCTATCTATTTATCTATCCGTTATCTATCTCTATATCTTTTCTCTGTATCTATCTCTATATCTATATCTCTCACTATCTATCTCTATATCTCTATATCTATAGCTATCTATCTATCTATCTCTATATCTATCTCTCTGTATATCTATCTATCGCTCTATCTCTATATCTATCTTTCTCTATCTATTTATCTCTATATCTTTTCTCTGTATCTATCTCTCTCTATATCTATCTCTATATATTATCTCTATATCTATATCTATCTATTTATCTCTATCTCTATATATATATATCTCTCTGTATATCTATCTATCTTTCTATCTCTATATCTATCTCTATATCTATCTCTATCTATCTATCTATCTATCTATCTATCTATCTTTCTATCTCTACATCTATCTCTATATCTATCTTTCTATCTATCTCTATATCTATTATCTCTATATCTATCTATCTCTATATATAGCTCTAGATCTATTTTTATTTATAGCCATCTATCTATATATATTTATCTCTATATCTATCTATATATGTCTATATTATTATTATATCTGTATATCTCTATCTATTATCTATCTCTATCTATATATATCTATCTATCTCTAGATCTTTCTATCTATAGCTATCTATCTATCCATTATCTATTTTCTATCTATCTCTATCTATCTACCTATCGATCTATCTTTCTTTCTATATCTATCTTTATATCTATCTCTATCTATCTCTATCTATCTCTATGAATCTTTCTATCTATCTCTATCCATTATCTACTTTCTATCCATTATCTACTATCTATCTCTATATCTATCTATTTCTACATCTATCTTTCTATCTATATCTATCTAACTCTATATCTATATATCTATATAGCATTATACCCTATGAGGGGGCAGCATTATACCCTATGAGGGGGGCAGCATTATACCCTATGAGGGGGGCAGCATTATACCCTATGAGGGGGGCAGCATTATACCCTATGAGGGGGGCAGCATTATACCCTATGAGGGGGGCAGTATTATACCCTATGAGGGGGCAGTATTATTCAATATGAGGGGGTGCATTATTCCCTATGAGGGGGTGCATTATACCCTATGAGGGGGTGCATTATACCCTATGAGGGGGCAGTATTATTCCCTATGAGGGGGGCAGTATTATACCCTATGAGGGGGGCAGCATTATACCCTATGAGGGGGGCAGTATTATACCCTATGAGGGGGCAGTATTATTCAATATGAGGGGGTGCATTATTCCCTATGAGGGGGTGCATTATACCCTATGAGGGGGTGCATTATACCCTATGAGGGGGCAGTATTATTCCCTATGAGGGGGGCAGTATTATACCCTATGAGGGGGTGCATTATACCCTATGAGGGGGCAGTATTATTCCCTATGAGGGGGTGCATTATTCCCTATGAGGGGGGCAGCATTATACCCTATGAGGGGGGCAGTATTATTCCCTATGAGGGGGTGCATTATACCCTATGAGGGGGCAGTATTATTCCCTATGAGGGGGTGCATTATTCCCTATGAGGGGGTGCATTATACCCTATGAGGGGGCAGTATTATTCCCTATGAGGGGGTGCATTATACCCTATGAGGAGGCAGAATTATACCCTATGAGGGGGGCAGTATTATTCCCTATGAGGGGGTGCATTATACCCTATGAGGGGGTGCATTATACCCTATGAGGGGGGCAGTATTATTCCTTATGAGGGGGTGCATTATACCCTATGAGGGGGTGCATTATACCCTATGAGGGGGCAGTATTATTCCCTATGAGGGGGTGCATTATTCCCTATGAGGGGGTGCATTATACCCTATGAGGGGGCAGTATTATTCCCTATGAGGGGGGCAGTATTATACCCTATGAGGGGGTGCATTATACCCTATGAGGGGGCAGTATTATTCCCTATGAGGGGGTGCATTATACCCTATGAGGGGGGCAGTATTATTCCCTATGAGGGGGTGCATTATTCCCTATGAGGGGGTGCATTATACCCTATGAGGGGGGCAGTATTATACCCTATGAGGGGGCAGCATTATACCCTATGAGGGGGCAGCATTATACCCTATGAGGGGGTGCATTATTCCCTATGAGGGGGGCAGTATTATTCCCTATGAGGGGGTGCATTATTCCCTATGAGGAGGCAGCATTATACCCTATGAGGGGGGCAGTATTATTCCCTATGAGGGGGGCAGTATTATACCCTATGAGGGGGTGCATTATACCCTATGAGGGGGCAGTATTATTCCCTATGAGTGGGTGCATTATTCCCTATGAGGGGGTGCATTATACCCTATGAGGGGGGCAGTATTATTCCCTATGAGGGGGTGCATTATTCCCTATGAGGGGGTGCATTATACCCTATGAGGGGGCAGCATTATACCCTATGAGGGGGCAGCATTATACCCTATGAGGGGGTGCATTATACCCTATGAGGGGGCAGCATTATACCCTATGAGGGGGCAGCATTATACCCTATGAGGAGGCAGCATTATACCCTATGAGGGGGCAGCATTATACCCTATGAGGGGGTGCATTATACCCTATGAGGGGGCAGCATTATACCCTATGAGGGGGTGCATTATACCCTATGAGGGGGGTGCATTATACCCTATGAGGGGGCAGCATTGTACCCTATGAGGGGGTGCATTATACCCTATGAGGGGGTGCATTATTCCCTATGAGGGGGTGCATTATACCCTATGAGGGGGTGCATTATACCCTATGAGGGGGCAGCATTATACCCTATGAGGGGGCAGCATTATACCCTATGAGGGGGCAGCATGATACCCTATGAGGGGGGCAGCATTATACCCTATGAGGGGGTGCATTATTCCCTATGAGGGGGTGCATTATACCCTATGAGGGGGTGCATTATACCCTATGAGGGGGTGCATTATACCCTATGAGGAGGCAGCATTATACCCTATGAGGGGGCAGCATTATTCCCTATGAGGAGGGCAGCATTATTCCCTATGAGGGGGGCAGCATTATTCCCTATGAGGGGGGCAGTATTATACCCTATGAGGGGGGCAGTATTATACCCTATGAGGGGGCAGCCTTATACCCTATGAGGGGGCAGCGTTATACCCTATGAGGGGGTGCATTATTCCCTATGAGGGGGGAAGTATTATACCCTATGAGGGGGGCAGTATTATACCCTATGAGGGGGGCAGTATTATACCCTATGAGGGGGCAGCATTATAACCTATGAGGGGGTGCATTATTCCCTATGAGGGGGGCAGTATTATACCCTATGAGGGGGGCAGTATTATACCCTATGAGGGGGCAGCATTATACCCTATGAGGGGGCAGCGTTATACCCTATGAGGGGGTGCATTATTCCCTATGAGAGGGGCAGTATTATACCCTATGAGGGGGCAGCGTTATACCCTATGAGGGGGTGCATTATTCCCTATGAGGGGGGCAGTATTATACCCTATGAGGGGGCAGCGTTATACCCTATGAGGGGGCAGCATTATACCCTATGAGGGGGGCAGTATTATACCCTATGAGGAGGGCAGCATTATTCCCTATGAGGAGGCAGCATTATACCCTATGAGGGGGGCAGCATTATACCCTATGAGGAGGCAGTATTATACCCTATGAGGGGGTGCATTATACCCTATGAGGAGGCAGTATTATACCCTATGAGGGGGGCAGTATTATACCCTATGAGGGGGTGCATTATACCCTATGAGGGGGTGCATTATACCCTATGAGGGGGGCAGTATTATATTCTATGAGATGGCTGCATTATATTCTATGAGATGGCTGCATTATACTATGTGAGGGGGCTGCTTTATATTCTATGAGGGGGCTACCCCAACTCCTGCTACATAATTAAGACATGTACAACCTTATATTATACCCGGATATTAGCGTGTTTTACCGCATAATTGGTGGTCTGGTATTTAACTCTATGCAGCTACATAGTGGGCCCCAAGAATGATTTTCTCTGGTGGGCCCAAGGTGTTCCAGTCCGACGCTGCCCTCCACCCTCTCACATGCTAACCCTGACCCTCCACCTTCTCACATGCTAACCCTGACCCTCCACCTTCTCACATGCTAACCCTGGCCATACACCTTCTAATCAGCTAACCTTGACCCTCCTCCTTCTCAGTCGCTAACCCTGACCTTCCACCTTCTCACATGCTAACCCTGACCTTCCACCTTCTCACATGCTAACCCTGACCTTCCACCTTCTCACATGCTAACCCTGACCTTCCACCTTCTCACATGCTAACCCTGACCCTCCACCTTCTCACATGCTAACCCTGGCCATACACCTTCTAATCAGCTAACCTTGACCCTCCTCCTTCTCAGTCGCTAACCCTGACCTTCCACCTTCTCACATGCTAACCCTGACCTTCCACCTTCTCACATGCTAACCCTGACCCTCCACCTTCTCACATGCTAACCCTGGCCATACACCTTCTAATCAGCTAACCTTGACCCTCCTCCTTCTCAGTCGCTAACCCTGATCTTCCACCTTCTCACCAGTAAACAATGGCCCTTAACCTTCTCATCAGCTAACCTTAACCCTCCACATTCTCACCACCTTGTTTCACTTTCTGTTTTCTGGCAGTAATGAAGCAGATGTGTTTTGCATCGCTCCCAACCATCTCTCAGCACTTCTCATGTCTACTCCCTCATTGTGAGAGATCACAGACACAGAGAAGTAATGTGAGGCTGGCAGCAGTTCATCCGGAGCTCGGTGCTACTGTGAGTGCAGCAGTTTAGCTCCCTGCTTCAGGTATCAAATGAGCCACCAAAAGAACACAACTAGTGATGAGCGAGCGTATTCGCTATTCGTAGGGACAGTCTGGTAATCGGGTTACTCGTTACATTGCGAGTATTTGTGTCCTCGCCTCGCTATATTCGGATGTCCCTCCGTGGGCTTCTTAATTTTCCTACTGCCTGCTACCAAGCATGCACCAGGCCATTTTCCCCACTGTTTTTGTGGTCACAGCCTGCCTTCTTCTGTCCACATTAGTCCACACGGTGGAACTCAACTCATCATATGTTGGCGAGGATTAGTGAGCAGCAGAGAGCTGTAGCTGAATACCAACTTCAACATGCCCGTCAGACTGAGAGTCAGCCCCCACACATAACAACTGTTGAGTGGGTGTGGATCGCTGACATTTGTGAGGCTCTTGAGAACTTTGATTACTGCACCAACCTCGTGAGCAGTGATCAGGCTAGCATAACCATCTTGCTGTTGTGTCTCTTGAAACAATTGTAAGGGGAGGCGAAGACTATAGTCATCGCCAGAGACACAGAAGCATCTGTGTCCCGACCTTCCCTCACAGAAAACTGTAATCCACTGCTCAGCATACCTGTGTCTTCATGTTCGGGTCCCCCAGGGCACATCCCAAGCGGCGATGACCCTTCTCTGAGGCGACCCTCAGTAATGGAGACACAGTCCAGAATAAATTGAACATTTTCTTTACTTATGACTTCACACATTATATCCACAGTTGGCACATCATGAGATACACATTCAACTTCACTTGTTTCCTCATCTTTCCCTACTGTGCACACGTCCGGACTGGACCGTCTTAGACTGCTTCCTAGTTTCTTCCTGGCCTAATCTCACCATGATGACAATTCCTTCTGCCTGTTTCGCCCCAGACTTGAAATCATCCGCCACCCGGTTTAGTTGCCTCTGATAAAGCATCCAGCCCGTCTGTACCGTTCCCTGCGAAGCTTCAACTTCCTTCTGTTCCTCACTCCAACCGACTCCCGCCCTAAAGGCGTCCGCCCAGGCTATGAGTCACCACATCTTCTTCCTACTGTACTGGCCCATTGCAATGTTGCCCAGTGGCTGTGGATAACGTGGGCTTTCGCTGCTTAACGTTGCATGGCTGTTGAGACGTCCTGGGCCTATAGCCCATGTGGACACTTTGGGCAGCCTGGTTCTGTCTGAATAACTTCCCTTCTACTCTAACCTTAACTCCTGGCAGCCCCTCCTACACTTAACCCTATAGTAACTACTAACTGTTCTGTATACTAGAGTGCTCCCTCTAGTGTCT
Organism: Dendrobates tinctorius; assembly: GCF_039654945.1. Taxonomy (NCBI): domain Eukaryota; kingdom Metazoa; phylum Chordata; class Amphibia; order Anura; family Dendrobatidae; genus Dendrobates; species Dendrobates tinctorius. The sequence continues at coordinate 650,053 of NW_027362144.1, read as the reverse complement.
AAACAAGAGCACTACGCTTTCCCTATACTGTACATGAAATGTAGTGAACATTACCACAACTATGTGCAAGTAAGAACAATGAAACAAATCCAAAGTGGAAAAAAGAGCCGGGCTGAATAAACCGCGCTGACCAGAAAAAAACGCACCTTCGGCAGTCCATATAATAAAAAACTTCTTTAATAAGCCTACGCGTTTCGTGGCAAAACCAGCCACTTCATCAGGGCATAAAAAACAATCACAAATTCAGGATATAAATACAATCACAAACTGTTTCAATACACCTTTCTTTGACATCATTTCCTGTGGAAACACCCATATATCGGAGAGTGGTGGTCATGGGGGATTCCCTGCTGAGAGGAACAGAGGCCGCTATCTGCAGACCGGATATAACTACAAGAGAAATGTGCTGTCTTCCAGGTGCAAAAATTAAAGATGTGTCTGACAGGATATCAGGACTCTTCAGACCTACAGATGACTACCCATTCCTGCTACTACATGTGGGGACAAATGACACCGCAAGAAACGACCTGGAAACCATCTGCAGAGACTTTGAAGACTTAGGCAAGAAAGTGAAAGAACTGGGAGCGCAGGTGGTCTTCTCTTCCATCCTCCCAGTGGATGGCCATGGAACAAGGAGGTGGAATAAGATTCTGCAGGTGAACAACTGGCTACGTCGATGGTGCCGTCAGCAACGATTTGGATTTCTGGATCACGGAGTGAACTACTTATACGATGGACTACTTGCTAGAGATGGGGTGCACCTTACGAAGACTGGAAAGCATGTATTTGGAAGTCGCCTTGCTACACTTGTAAGGAGAGCTTTAAACTAGAACAACATGGGAAGGGAAGCAAAAGACCAGAAAAAGCCATACACCTGACAAATGCTATTGAGAAATCTGCTATTAGAAGTGGAAAGGAAGAACAAAGACGAAAGAATCTAATTAATAAAAATATTGGAGAAAGAGAAACCAATCACAAACTAAAATGTTTCTATACTAATGCACAAAGCATGGGCAACAAACAAGGAGAATTGGAACTACTAACACAGGAAAAGAAATATGATGTCATTGGAATCACTGAAACTTGGTGGGACAATACACATGATTGGAATACAAGACTAGAAGGATACAACTTATTTGCAAGAAACAGACTTGATAAACGAGGAGGGGGTGTCGCATTGTATGTTCGAAACGCGTATATCTGCACAGAGATTGAAGCTTCAGAGACTGGGAGTTCTGTGGAAACTGTTTGGGTAAGAATACAAGGACAGAACAATGGAAAGGACACCATTGTAGGCATTTACTACAGGCCGCCTGTGCAAGCTGAAGATATGGATGAACTCTTTATGCATCAAATGGCCAAGTTCTCCAAAAAATATGACATAGTGGTCATGGGAGATTTCAACTATCCAGACATTTGTTGGGAATCTCTCTCAGGCAAAACTAACAGGTCAAGGAGATTCTTATCCTCTCTTGCTGACAACTTTATCTTCCAAAAGGTAAGGGAGAAAACAAGGGGAACTGCTACCTTGGATCTAATCCTTATAAACAGGGAGGAAATGGTTGAGGAGGTAACAGTGGCTGGGACCCTAGGAGGTAGCGACCATGCTATTTTAGAATTTTGGATAACTAGAGGTGGAAGACCTGTGAAGACTCAGACGTCAAGGTTAGATTTCAGAAAGGCAGATTTTAAGGGATTCAGAAAGAGAATTGGAGGGATCCAATGGCTGGATATCCTTAAAGACAAAAATGTCCAGGAAGGATGGGAAATCTTGAAAAATGAAATTCTCAATGCACAGTTGTTAACAATTCCGAAAAGAGGGAAGAATAGGAAGCATTTAAGGAAACCAGGATGGATGAACACAGAACTTAAGCACATGCTAAAAAGGAAGAAAAAAATGTTTATAAAATGGACAGAGGGAGGCATATCTAAAGAAGAATATAATGCTGTCTGCAGAACCTGCAGGGCACAAATCAGATTATCTAAAGCTGAAAATGAACTGAGGCTTGCAAGAGATGTCAAAAGCAATAATAAAGGATTTTGGGGATATGTCAAAAGTAAAAGAAAAGTCAAAGATGCTATAGTATTTTTACAGGATGAAAATGATGAAATGGTAAGACAGGATGTTGAGAAGGCTGAACTTTTAAATTCCTATTTTGCATCTGTTTTCTCTCAGAAAGGAAATGCAACATCAACTGTTATTCACTGTCCTATTAAGGGAATAGAAGAATCCAGGATATCTATAAACAGAAAGATAGTGAGGAAACACTTAGCTAACCTAAATGAATTCAAGTCTCCAGGTCCAGATGAATTACACCCCAGAGTACTGAAGGAGATAGCAGAAGAAATTTTTGAACCCCTCTCCATAATCTTTGAAAATTCTTGGAGAACAGGAGAAGTGCCAGAAGACTGGAGAAGAGCAAATGTTGTTCCTATCTTCAAAAAGGGGAAGAAGGTGGACCCAGGCAACTATAGGCCGGTGAGTCTGACTTCTATACCAGGAAAGATCTTTGAACAAATTATTAAACAACATGTATGTCAGTACCTGGATAAGAATGAAGTGATTAAACAGAGTCAGCATGGGTTTGTAACTGATAAGTCATGTCAGACTAACTTAATTTCCTTCTATGACGGTATCACTGATTGGGTGGATCAAGGAAATGCTGTAGATATAGTATATCTTGACTTCAGCAAAGCATTTGACAAAGTCTCTCATACAATCCTTATTGAAAAAATGACTAAGTATGGAATGGACAAGGCAACTGTTAGGTGGATTCATAACTGGCTTAGTGATCGGACCCAAAGAGTGGTCGTAAATGGCTGCACATCCAGTTGGAAGAATGTCTCAAGTGGGGTACCACAGGGCTCTGTCCTGGGCCCTGTATTGTTCAACATCTTTATCAACGATTTAGATGAAGGAATTGAGGGTAAACTGATTAAATTTGCTGATGACACAAAGCTAGGAGGGATAGCTAATACTAGAGAGGAGAGAGAGAGGATTCAAAAAGATTTAAATAAACTGGAGAAGTGGGCAGCAACTAACAGAATGGTTTTTAACAGGGAGAAATGCAAAGTACTACATCTGGGCAATAAAAATGAAAAAAGCATATATAGAATGGGAGGAATAGGGCTAAGTGACAGCACATGTGAAAAAGACTTGGGTATACTAATAGATCACAGACTGAATATGAGTCAACAGTGTGATGCAGCAGCAAAAAAGGCAAATGCAATTCTAGGATGTATTAACAGAAGCATACAGTCTAGATCACGTGAAGTCATTATTTCCCTCTACTCCTCTTTGGTCAGACCTCATCTGGAATATTGTGTCCAGTTTTGGGCACCACATTTTAAAAAAGACATCAACAAACTGGAGCAAGTTCAGAAAAGAGCGACCAGAATGGTGACCGGTCTGCAAACCCTGTCTTATGAGGAAAGGTTGCAGGATTTGGGAATGTTTAGTTTGCAAAAGAGAAGACTGAGAGGAGACTTAATAGCTGTCTACAAATATCTAAAGGGCTGTCACATTGTAGAAGGATCAACTTTATTCTCATTTGCACAAGGAAAGACTAGAAGCAATGGGATGAAACTGAATGGGAAGAGACACAGATTAGATATTAGAAAAAACTTTTTGACAGTTAGAGTGATCAATGAGTGGAACAGGCTGCCACGAGAAGTGGTGAGTTCTCCTTCAATGGAAGTCTTCAAACAGAGGCTGGACAGACATCTGACTGGGATGATTTAGCGAATCCTGCTTTGAGCAGGGGGTTGGACCAGATGGCCCAGGAGGTCCCTTCCAACTCTACCATTCTATGATTCTATGATTCTATGATTCTATGTATATAAATAAAAAATACTTAAATATTGTGATTCAAATCCAATAACATATCTATTAATATCATGGAAATTTTATACACCAAAATAACAAAAAATATATCATAAAATAAAATGCAAAAAAATGAACTCGAACCCAGCACTTCAGAACAACTCAAAAATGTAGTTTACGTGTCTTAGCCCACTGGACCATACCAAATCCACAAACCCCGTGAGATCCTCAGATGTAGCAAATACCCCACTCATTGAATGATTTCAGAATATGATGTCAGAAAGGTGATTGTATTTAGATCCTGAATTTGTGATTGCTTTTTATGCCCTGATGAAGTGGCTGGTTTTGCCACGAAACGCGTAGGCTTATTAGAGATGTTTTTCATTATATGGACTGCCGAAGGTGCGCTTTCTTCTGCTCAGCGCGGTTTATTCAGCCCGGCTCTTTTTTCCGCTTTGGATTTGTTTCATTTACTACCAGCGACGACCGGACCTTTATGAGTGATTCCCAGTTTGTTGTGACTCACACAACTTCAGCAGGTGAGTCTAACTGACTGGGCTTGCTTGCTATTGTGGTTCTTCTAGACAATACACCCTATGTGCGCTTTCCATTTTTGTTTTTTCTAGCAAGTAAGAACAATAAAACATGAATAAAAGGCAATGGTAATTCCCAGAAGGGGTCGCAGTACCATATCATACATGAGGTAGGCTCACCCTCAGACAATGCTGGTGCCAGAGGTAGCGGCTGTTTTCAACACCATAGTGAGAGACATGAACATCAGGTCCAACACAGGTGGGGGGAAAATGTGCACAAATTGGGCAATTTTCAATAAACCAGCACAACAGCAAGGGCTACCTGTTCCTGTAACAAAGCCAAGGAGGGAGAAGTTGCAGAAGATGGTAAAAGGGTACTTATGTGACCATATGTGTGTCCTTTCTGGCGCTTCAGCTCCCTTTAATTATTGGGTGTCCAAGCTGAACACTTGGCCCGACCTCTCCTTATATGCCTTGGAGGTGCTGGCCTGCCCGGCTGCTACTGTGATGTCAGAGCGTTTTCAGTTCCGCTGGGTCAATCATCACTGATAGGCGCACACGCCTCTCCATGGAAAATGCAGACAGACTTACTCTGATTAAATTCAACAAGGACTCCACAGTTTGCAAGCATTCTTTGAAGACCTTTTTGTTCATGTTACTGGGTTGCTTTGAGGCAGCACAGTCCTTTGGATACTTTCTTGGTGATATCTCTGGGTAGCTTTAGGGTAGTACAATCCTTTGGAGACTTCCTTTGTGTTGTTAAGTTGTAGAGGCAGCAGAATTCTTACAAGACTTTCTTGGTAATGTCACTGAGTAGCTATTAGACAACACAATCCTTTGGATACGTGCTCTGTGATGTCAGTAGGGAGTGATGCAGCACAGTCCTTTGTAGACCTTCTTGTTGATGTCACTGGGTGGGTTTGGGGGGAGAACAATCCTTTGGAGACTTTCTTGGTGATGTCACTGAGTAATTTTGGGGGCAGCACAATCCTTGGAGACTTTCTTGGTGATGTCACACAATCCTTTGGTGATGTCTCTGGGTAACTTTAGGGTAGCCCAATCCTTTGGAGACTTTCTTGGTGATGTCACTGAGTAATTTTGGGGGCAGCACAATCCTTTGGAGACTTTCCTGGTGTCTCCGGGAAGCTATGGGGCAGCACAATCCTTGGAGACTTTCTTGGTGATGTCACACAATCCTTTGGTGATGTCTCTGGGTAACTTTAGGGTAGCCCAATCCTTTGGAAACTTTCTTGGTGATGTCACTGAAGAGCTTTCAGGAGGAGACATAACTGGTTAAGTCATGACTCTCATTATCTGCTTATTCTACGTGTGAAGATGGTTTCCAGACTCGCAGAAGTTGAAGGTGTGGAGCTGTGTAGATCCGAGCAGCGTGGGTATGTTGTCTGCTACTACACTACAGATTATGATTAAGCCATGTGGAGGATTGCCATTTCTAGGGGCTGCCAGTCTCCGATGTGTGGGCACCTGATTAGGTGACTCAAAAATAGAGTGAAAATGTCAGATAACGTTCCCTGGCCTCATTGGCTGAAGATTCAGTCCTTCCTCCCTGACACAACTGTAAGAAACGCTCTCCAGATGTGAGAGACATACTGAGAGGTAGAAGCTACGCAGCTCCGAGCAGGGAGCGAAGATCGACACCGCAGACACAGGTGAGAGACCGCTCTGACTTCACATGTAAGGAGTAGAGTGTCTTGACCCAAGACGTCAGACAGACATCTGAAATGTAGGGAGTAGACTGCCTTAATCTGAGACCTCAGAGAGAAACCTGTAATGTCAGAAATATACTGCCCTAACACAAGGCCTCAGAGAGACACCTGAAATGTAGGGAGTAGACTGCCTTAATCTGAGACCTCAGAGAGAAACCTGTAATGTCAGAAATATACTGCCCTAACACAAGGCCTCAGAGAGACACCTGAAATGTAGGGAGTAGACTGCACTGACCAAAGACCTCAAATGTAGGGGATAGATTGCCCATACCCAAGACCTTATAGAGACGCTCGAAATGTAGGGAGCAGACTGCCCTAATCTGAGACCTCAGAGAGACACCTGAAATGTAGGGAGTAGACTCCCCTGACTCAAAGCCTCAGCGACACCTCAAATGTAAGTGATAGACTGTCCTAACCTGAGACATGAGAGATACTGCCCTGTCCTGAGGCAAAAGAGTCACCTTAAATCTAAGGAGCAGAGTGTTCAACTCAAGCATCAGAGAGACACCTGACATGTAGGAGTTCACTGCCCTAAACTGAGACCTCAGAGAGACACCTAAAATATAAGGAATTGACTGCCCTGATCCAAGACCTCAGAGAAACACCTGAAAAATAAGTAGTAGACTGCTCTGACCTGAGACTTCAGTGATGCTTCAAATGTAGGGAGAAGACTTTCCTGACCGTAGACATCAGAGAGACACCTGAAATGTAAAGAATAGACTGCCCTAACCTAAGAAATCAGAGTGACATTTCAAATGCAAGGAATTGACTGACCTGACCCAAGAATCAGACACCTGAAATGTAGGGAATAGACTGACCGAGACGTCAGAGAGACATCTCCAATGTAAGGAGTAGAGTGTCCTGATACAAGATGCAGGAGAAACTCCTAAAATGAAAGGAGTAGATTGTTCCAACTCAAGACATCGGAGAGACACCTGAAATGTATGAAGAAGACTTCCCTTACCTGAGACCTCAGAGAGCAACCTGAAATGTAAGGAATAGACTGCCCTGACTTGAGACATCAAAGAGTCACCTGCAATGTAGTAAATAGACTGTCTGGACCCCAGACCTCAGAAGGCTGTTTATGAACAGATGAGAGACAACCTCATCATATACAAGTAAGTGACAGCTCCGCAGATATGGGTGAAAGACATACGGGCAACAAAAGCCAAAAGAGAAACCTCAGGCCGAGGTAAATGACTGTTAGAGGACATAATCCCAAGCTGAGAGATGGGTGATGACAAGGAGCTTTAGAGGTAGAGACGAAGGTCCTGGTACCAGGGGCCAAACTCAGGGGCCACACAGTCTAACCATAAGATGTGATTACTTTACAGATCTGCTACGAAAGTGAAACAGATACTGAAGAAAAGGTGAGAATTTGGGACACGGTGTAAAGTATGGCCCAGGGTGTCTCTATACCAGCCACAGGCTAGGTTCACATCGCTTTAGTGTCATCCGTTTAATGGATCCGTTAAACGGATGCGCTAACGGTGATGCACAAAATCTAATTTTTTCTACGATCGCGCTAATGCATGGTAGAATTGCGTCGGCATGCGTTAGTAATAGAGGTCTATGCACAGCGAATGCTTCCGTTCGCTGTGCGTTCGACCTAACGTAGCCGAAAACGCGTTAGACGGCGTTCGAAGTTGCGTCACAAAGTAACGGACTATCACTAATACCTGCCGATATTGACATGCGTTAGGATTCGTTACGATAATGAATGGCAATGGGTGCATTAACGGATGAGTTACAATGCGATATTGCCACTTAGTAACGGATCCGTCAAACGAGTGGCAACTAACGCGATGTGAACCCAGCCTTGGATCAGTGTCTATATGCCGCTCTCCTGAAATTGGCCCTTTCATGCTTCACACAACAGAAACGACACTCGTTGAGAAGATAAAACTCAGCCAATAAAAGAGAGAAATCTTCTATGAAACGAACATTGGTTTCATGGAGCCCAAACCAGCTCTGTTGACCCTGCTCTTCATACATCTGAGCACAGGAGAGAGACTGTTCTATGCAAGAGATGGCTCCGGTATACAGAGTCAATCCAAGGACAAGGCACAGTCCATCATCACAGAGACATATGCCCAGGTAATGATTGTGATGTGGGTGTAGGTGATGGAGTGGAGTTTGGTGCAAGTGATGGAGTGTGGCGTAAGTGGAGGTGAAGAGGAGTGGTGTAGATGTTGGCTATGGAGAGAGTTGGAGGTGATGGAGTGCGGTGGAGGTGGAGGTGTTGGAGTGTGGAGTAAGTAATGGAGTGTGGTGTAGGAGATGGAGGGTGGTGTTGGTGAAGGAGTGTGGTGAAGGTGATGGAGTGAGGTGCAGGCGATGGAGTGTGGTGTAGGTGATGGAGTGTGGAGTAAGTGAGGGAGTGTGGTGTAGGTGATGGAATGTGGTGTAGGTGATGGAGTGTGGTGAAGGTGATGGAGTGTGGTGTAGGCGATAGATTGTGATGTAGGTGATGGAGTGTGGAGTAAGTGATAGAGAGTGGTGTAGGTGATGGAGTGTGAAGTAAGTGATTGAGTAAGTGATGGAGTGTGGGGTTGGTGATTGGGTGTGGTGTAGGTGGTGGAGTGTGGGGTAGGTGATGAAGTGTGGTGAAGGTGATGGAGTGTGGTGTAGGTGATTGAGTGTGGTGTAGGTGATTGAGTGTGGTGTAGGTGATGGAGTGTGGTGTAGGTGGTGGAATGTGGGGTAGGTGATGGAGTGTGGTGGAGGTGATGGAGTGTGGAGTAGGTGGTGGAATGTGGGGTAGGTGATGGAGTGTGGTGTAGGTAATGGAGTGTGGTGAAGGTGATGGAGTGTGGTGAAGGTGATGGAGTGTGGTGAAGGTGATGGAGTGTGGTGTAGGTGGTGGAATGTGGGGTAGGTGATGGAGTGTGGTGGAGGTGATGGAGTGTGGAGTAGGTGGTGGAATGTGGGGTAGGTGATGGAGTGTGGTGTAGGTGATGGAGTGTGGTGTAGGTGATGGAGTGTGGTGTAGGTGATGGAGTGTGGTGTAGGTGATGGAGTGTGGTGGAGGTGATGGAGTGTGGAGTAGGTGTTGGAATGTGGGGTAGGTGATGGAGTGTGGTGTAGGTGATGGAGTGTGGTGGAGGTGATGGAGTGTGGGGTAGGTGATGGAGTGTGGTGTAGGTGATGGAGTGTGGTGAAGGTGATGGAGTTTAGTGTAGGTGATGGAGTGTGATGGAGGTGATGGAGTGAGGGGTAGGTCATGGAGTGTGGTGTAGGTGATGGAGTGTGGTGTAGATAATGGAATGTGGTGGAGGTGATGGAGTGTTGTGTAGGTGATGGAGTGTGGTGTAGGTGATGTAGTGTGGAGTAAATGATGGAGTGTTGTATAGGTGATGGAGTGTGGTGTAGGAGATGGAGTGTGGTGGAGGTGATGGATTGTGGTGGAGTGTGGTGTAGGTGATGGAGTGTGGTGTAGGTGATCTAGTGTGGAGTAAGTGATGGAGTGTGGTGTAGGTGGTGGAGTAAGTGATGGAGTGTGGTGTAGGTGATGGAGTGTGGTGCAGATGATGGAGTGTGGAGTAAATGATGGAGTGTGGTGTAGGTGATGTAGTATTGTGTGAGCGATGGAGTGTGGTGTAGGTGATGTAGTGAGGAGTAAGTGATGAAGTGTGGTGTAGGTGATGGTGTGTGGAGGAATTGATGGAGTGTGGTGTAGGTGATGGAGTGTGGTGTAGGTGATGGAGTTTGGAGTTGGTGATGTAGTGTGGTGTAGGTGATGGAGTATGGAGTAAGTGATGGAGTGTAGTGTAGGTGATGGAGTGTGGTGTAGGTGATGGAGTGTGGTCTAGGTGATGGAGTGTGGAGTAAGTGATGGAGTGTGGTGTAAGTGATGGAGTGTGGTGTAGGTGATGGAGTGTGCTGCAGATGATGGAGTGTGGAGTAAATGATGGAGTGTGGTGTATGTGATGTAGTGAGGAGTAAGTGATGGAGTGTGGTGTAGCTGATGGAGTGTGGAGTAAGTGATGGAGTGTTGTATAGGTGATGGAGTGTGGTGTAGGTGATGGAGTGAGGTGGAGGTGATGTAGTGTGGAGTAAGTGATGGAGTGTGGTGTAGGAGATGGAGAGTGGTGGAGGTGATGGAGTGTGGAGTAAGTGAGGGAGTGTGGTATAGGTGATAGAGTGTGGTGGAAGTGGAGTGTGGTGTAGGTAATGGAGTGAGGTGCAGGTGATGGAGTGTGGTGTAGGTGATGGAGTCTGTGGTAGGTGATGGAGTGTGGAGTAAGTGATGGATTAAGTGAAGGAGTGTGGTGTAGGTGATGGAGTGTGGAGTAAGTGAGGAAGTGTGGTGTAGGTGATGGAGTGTGGAGTAAGTGTTGGAGTAAGTGATGGAGTGTCGTGTAGGTGATGGAGTGTGGTGTAGGTGATGGAGTGTGGTGTAGGTGATGAAGTGTGGTGTAGGTGATGGAGTGTGGTGTAGGTGATGGAGTGTGGAGTAACTGATGGAGTGTGGGGTAGGTGATGGAGTGTGGTGAAGGTGATGGAGTGTGGTGTAGGTGATGGAGTGTGGAGTAACTGATGGAGTGTGGGGTGGGTGATGGAGTGTGGTGCAGTTGATGGGGTGTGGTGAAAGTGATGGAGTGTGGTGTAGGCGATAGAGTGTGATGTAGGTGATGAAGTATGGTGAAGGTGATGGAGTGTGGGGTAGGTGATGGAGTGTGGGGTAGGTGATGGAGTGTGGTGTAGGTGATGGAGTGTGGAGTAACTGATGGAGTGTGGGGTAGGTGATGGAGTGTGGTGAAAGTGATGGAGTGTGGTGTAGGCGATAGAGTGTGATGTAGGTGATGAAGTATGGTGGAGGTGATGGAATGTGGGGTAGGTGATGGAGTGTGGTGTAGGTGATGGAGTGTGGTGCAGGTGATGGAGTGTGGGGTAGGTGATGGAGTGTGGTGTAGGTGATTGAGTGTGGTGAAAGTGATGGAGTGTGGTGTAGGTGATGGAGTGTGGAGTAGGTGATGTAGGGTGGGGTAGGTGATGTAGGGTGGGGTAGGTGATGGAGTGTGGTGAAGGTGATGGAGTGTGGTGAAGGTGATGGAGTGTGGTGTAGGTGATGGAGTGTGGTGTAGGTGATGGAGTGTGGTGTAGGTGATGGAGTGTGGTGAAGGTGATGGAGGTGATGGAGTGTGGTGTAGGAGATGGAGTGTGGTGGAGGTGATGGATTGTGGTGGAGGTGATGGAGTGTGGTGTAGGAGATGGAGTGTGGTGGAGGTGATGGATTGTGGTGGAGTGTGGTGTAGGTGATGGAGTGTGGTGGAGGTGATGGAGTGTGGTGTAAGAGATGGAGTGTGGTGGAGTGTGGTGCAGGTGATGGAATGTGGTATAGGTGATGGAGTGTGGAGTATGTGAGGGAGTGTGGTATAGGTGATAGAGTGTGTTGGAAGTGATGGAGTGTGGTGTAGGTAATGGAGTGAGGTGCAGGTGATGGAGTGTGGTGTAGGTGATGGAGTCTGTGGTAGTTGATGGAGTGTGGAGTAAGTGATGGATTAAGTGAAGGAGTGTGGTGTAGGTGATGGAGTGTGGTATAGGTGATGGAGTGTGGTGTAGGTGATGGAGTGTGGAGTAAGTGATGGAGTGTGGTATAGGTGATGGAGTGTGTGGTAGGTCATGGAGTGTGGTGTACGTGATGGAATGTGGTATAGGCGATGGAGTGTGGAGTAAGTAAGGGAGTGTGGTGTAGGTGATGGAGTGTGGAGTAAGTGATGGAGTGTGGTATAGGTGATGGAGTGTGGAGTAAGTGATGGAGTGTGGTATAGGTGATGTAGTGTGGTATAGGTGATGGAGTGTGGGGTAGGTGATGGAGTGTGGTGGAGGTGATGGAGTGTTGTGTAGGTGATGGAGTGTGGTGAAGGTGATGGAGTTTGGTGGAGGTGATGGAGGTGATGGAGTGTGGTGTAGGAGATGGAGTGTGGTGTAGGTGATGGAGTGTGGTGGAGGTGATGGAGTGTGGTGTAGGAGATGGAGTGTGGTGGAGGTGATGGATTGTGGTGGAGTGTGGTGTAGGTGATGGAGTGTGGTGGAGGTGATGGAGTGTGGTGGAGGTGATGGAGTGTGGTGTAGGAGATGGAGTGTGGTGGAGGTGATGGATTGTGGTGGAGTGTGGTGTAGGTGATGGAGTGTGGTGTAGGTGATCTAGTGTGGAGTAAGTGATGGAGTGTGGTGTAGGTGATGGAGTGTGGAGTAAGTGTTGGAGTAAGTGATGGAGTGTGGTGTAGGTGATGGAGTGTGGTGTAGGTGATGGAGTGTGGTGTAGGTGATGGAGTGTGGAGTAACTGATGGAGTGTGGGGTAGGTGATGGAGTGTGGTGTAGGCGATAGAGTGTGATGTAGGTGATGAAGTATGGTGAAGGTGATGGAGTGTGGTGTAGGTGATGGAGTGTGGTGCAGGTGATGGAGTGTGGGGTAGGTGATGGAGTGTGGTGTAGGTGATTGAGTGTGGTGCAGGTGATGGAGTGTGGGGTAGGTGATGGAGTGTGGTGTAGGTGATTGAGTGTGGTGAAGCTGATGGAGTGTGGTGTAGGTGATGGAGTGTGGAGTAGGTGATGGAGTGTGGTGTAGGTGATGGAGTGTGGTGAAGGTGATGGAGTGTGGTGTAGGTGATGGAGTGTGGTGGAGGTGATGGAGTGTGGTGGAGGTGATGGAGTGTGGGGTAGGTGATGGAGTGTGGTGTAGGTGATGGAGTGTGGTGTAGGTGATGGAGTGTGGTGAAGGTGATGGAGGTGATGGAGTGTGGTGTAGGAGATGGAGTGTGGTGGAGGTGATGGATTGTGGTGGAGGTGATGGAGTGTGGTGTAGGAAATGGAGTGTGGTGGAGGTGAAGGATTGTGGTGGAGTGTGGTGTAGGTGATGGAGTGTGGTGGAGGTGATGGAGTGTGGTGTAAGAGATGGAGTGTGGTGGAGTGTGGTGCAGGTGATGGAATGTGGTATAGGTGATGGAGTGTGGAGTAAGTGAGGGAGTGTGGTATAGGTGATAGAGTGTGTTTGAAGTGATGGAGTGTGGTGTAGGTAATGGAGTGAGGTGCAGGTGATGGAGTGTGGTGTAGGTGATGGAGTGTGGAGTAAGTGATGGATTAAGTGAAGGAGTGTGGTGTAGGTGATGGAGTGTGGAAGTGATGGAGTGTGGTATAGGTGATGGAGTGTGGTGTAGGTGATGGAGTGTGGAGTAAGTGATGGAGTGTGGTATAGGTGATGGAGTGTGGGGTAGGTCATGGAGTGTGGTGTACGTGATGGAATGTGGTATAGGTGATGGAGTGTGGAGTAAGTGAGGGAGTGTGGTGTAGGTGATGGAGTGTGGAGTAAGTGATGGAGTGTGGTATAGGTGATGGAGTGTGGAGTAAGTGATGGAGTGTGGTATAGGTGATGGAGTGTGGTATAGGTGATGTAATGTGGTGGAGGTGATGAAGTGTGGGGTAGGTGATGGAGTGTGGTGGAGGTGATGGAGTGTGGGGTAGGTGATGGAGTGTGGTGAAGGTGATGGAGTTTGGTGTAGGTGATGGAGTGTGGTGGAGGTGATGGATTGTGGTGGAGTGTGGTGTAGGAGATGGAGTGTGGTGGAGGTGATGGATTGTGGTGGAGTGTGGTGTAGGTGATGGAATGTGGTATAGGTGATGGAGTGTGGAGTAAGTGAGGGAGTGTGGTATAGGTGATGGAGTGTGGTGGAAGTGATGGAGTGTGGTGTAGGTGATGGAGTCTGTGGTAGGTGATGGAGTGTGGAGTAAGTGATGGAGTAAGTGATGGAGTGTGGTATAGGTGATGGAGTGTGGTGTAGGTGATGGAGTGTGGAGTAAGTGATGGAGTGTGGTATAGGTGATGGAGTGTGGTGCAGGTGATGGAGTGTGGGGTAGGTGATGGAGTGTGGTGTAGGTGATTGAGTGTGGTGCAGGTGATGGAGTGTGGGGTAGGTGATGGAGTGTGGTGTAGGTGATTGAGTGTGGTGAAGCTGATGGAGTGTGGTGTAGGTGATGGAGTGTGGTGGAGGTGATGGAGTGTGGTGGAGGTGATGGAGTGTGGGGTAGGTGATGGAGTGTGGTGTAGGTGATGGAGTGTGGTGTAGGTGATGGAGTGTGGTGAAGGTGATGGAGGTGATGGAGTGTGGTGTAGGTGATTGAGTGTGGTGCAGGTGATGGAGTGTGGAGTAGGTGATGGAGTGTGGTGTAGGTGATGGAGTGTGGTGAAGGTGATGGAGTGTGGTGTAGGTGATGGAGTGTGGTGGAGGTGATGGAGTGTGGTGGAGGTGATGGAGTGTGGGGTAGGTGATGGAGTGTGGTGTAGGTGATGGAGTGTGGTGTAGGTGATGGAGTGTGGTGAAGGTGATGGAGGTGATGGAGTGTGGTGTAGGTGATGGAGTGTGGTGTAGGTGATGGAGTGTGGTGAAGGTGATGGAGTGTGGTGTAGGTGATGGAGTGTGGTGGAGGTGATGGAGGTGATGGAGTGTGGAGTAGGTGATGGAGTGTGGTGTAGGTGATGGAGTGTGGTGAAGGTGATGGAGTGTGGTGTAGGTGATGGAGTGTGGTGGAGGTGATGGAGTGTGGTGGAGGTGATGGAGTGTGGGGTAGGTGATGGAGTGTGGTGTAGGTGATGGAGTGTGGTGTAGGTGATGGAGTGTGGTGAAGGTGGTGGAGGTGATGGATTGTGGTGGAGGTGATGGAGTGTGGTGTAGGAAATGGAGTGTGGTGGAGGTGAAGGATTGTGGTGGAGTGTGGTGTAGGTGATGGAGTGTGGTGGAGGTGATGGAGTGTGGTGTAAGAGATGGAGTGTGGTGGAGTGTGGTGCAGGTGATGGAATGTGGTATAGGTGATGGAGTGTGGAGTAAGTGAGGGAGTGTGGTATAGGTGATAGAGTGTGTTGGAAGTGATGGAGTGTGGTGTAGGTAATGGAGTGAGGTGCAGGTGATGGAGTGTGGTGTAGGTGATGGAGTGTGGAGTAAGTGATGGATTAAGTGAAGGAGTGTGGTGTAGGTGATGGAGTGTGGAAGTGATGGAGTGTGGTATAGGTGATGGAGTGTGGTGTAGGTGATGGAGTGTGGAGTAAGTGATGGAGTGTGGTATAGGTGATGGAGTGTGGGGTAGGTCATGGAGTGTGGTGTACGTGATGGAATGTGGTATAGGTGATGGAGTGTGGAGTAAGTGAGGGAGTGTGGTGTAGGTGATGGAGTGTGGAGTAAGTGATGGAGTGTGGTATAGGTGATGGAGTGTGGAGTAAGTGATGGAGTGTGGTATAGGTGATGGAGTGTGGTATAGGTGATGTAATGTGGTGGAGGTGATGGAGTGTGGGGTAGGTGATGGAGTGTGGTGGAGGTGATGGAGTGTGGGGTAGGTGATGGAGTGTGGGGTAGGTGATGGAGTGTGGTGTAGGTGATGGAGTGTGGAGTAAGTGAAGGAGTGTGGTATAGGTGATGGAGTGTGGTGTAGGTGATGGAGTGTGGAGTAAGTGATGGAGTGTGGTATAGGTGATGGAGTGTGGGGTAGGTTATGGAGTGTGGTATAGGTGATGGAGTGTGGTGGAGGTGATGGAGTGTGGTGGAGGTGATGGAGTGTGGGGTAGGTGATGGAGTGTGGTGTAGGTGATGGAGTGTGGAGTAAGTGATGGAGTGTGGTATAGGTGATGGAGTGTGGAGTAAGTGATGGGGTGAGGTGAAGGTGGAGTGTGGAGTAAGTGATGGAGTGGGGTGTAGGTGATGGAGTGTGGAGTAAGTGATGGAGTGTGGTGTAGGTGATGGAGTGTGGTGTAGGTGATGGAGCTTGGAGTAGGTGATGGAGTGTGGTGTAGGTGATGGAGTGTGGTGTAGGTGATGGTGTGTGGAGTAAGTGATGGAGTGTGGAGTAAGTGATGGAGTGTGGTGTAGGTGACGGAGTGTGGAGTGAGTGTGGAGTAAGTGATGGAGTGTGGTGTAGGTGATGGAGTTTGGAGTAGGTGATGGAGTGTGGTGTAGGAGATGGAGTATGGTGGAGGTGATGTAGTGTGGAGTAGGTGATGGAGTGTGGTTTAGGTGATGGAGTGTGGTGTAGGTGATGGAATCTGGAGTAGGTGATGGAGTGTGGTGTAGGTGATGGAGTGTGGCGAAGGTGATGGAGTGTGGTGTAGGAGATGGAGTGTGGTGAAGGTGATGGAGTGTGGTGTAGGAGATGGAGTGTGGTGGAGGTGATGGAGTGTGGTGTAGGTGATGGAATCTGGAGTAGGTGATGGAGTGTGGTGTAAGTGATGGAGTGTGGTGGAGGTGATGGAGTGTGGGGTAGGTGATGGAGTGTGGTGAAGGTGATGGAGTGTGGTGAAGGTGATGAAGTTTGGTGTAGGCGATGGAGTGTGGTGGAGGTGATGGAGTGTGGTGTAGGTGATGGAATCTGGAGTAGGTGATGGAGTGTGGTGTAGGTGATGGAGTGTGGCGAAGGTGATGGAGTGTGGTGTAGGAGATGGAGTGTGGTGAAGGTGATGGAGTGTGGTGTAGGAGATGTAGTGTGGAGTAGGTGATGGAGTGTGGTGTAGGTGATGGAGTGTGGCGAAGGTGATGGAGTGTGGTGTAGGAGATGGAGTGTGGTGAAGGTGATGGAGTGTGGTGTAGGAGATGGAGTGTGGTGTAGGAGATGGAGTATGGTGGAGGTGATGGATTGTGGTGGAGTGTGGTGTAGGTGATGGATTGTGGTGTAGGTGATGGAGTGTGGTGTAGGTGATGTAGTGTGGAGTAAGTAATGGAGTGTGGTATAGGTGATGGAGTGTGGAGTAAGTGAGGGAGTGTGGTGTAGGTTATTGAGTGTGGAGTAAGTGATGGAGTGTGGTATAAGTGATGGAGTGTAGAGTAAGTGATGGGGTGAGGTGTAGGTGGAGTGTGGAGTAAGTGATGGAGCGTGGTGTAGGTGATGGAGTGTGGAGTAAGTGATGCAGTATCGTGTAGGTGATGTAGTATTGTGTGAGTGATGGAGTGTGGTGTAGGTGATGTAGTGTGGTGAGGTGATGTAGTGAGGAGTAAGTGATGGAGTGTGGTGTAGGTGATGGAGTGTGGAGTAAGTGATGGAGTGTGGTGCAGATGATGGAGTGTGGAGTAAATGATGGAGTGTGGTGTAGGTGAAGTAGTATTGTGTGAGTGATGGAGTGTGGTGTAGGTGATGTAGTGTGGTGAGGTGTGGAGTAAGTGATGGAGTGTGGTGTAGGTGATGGAGTGTGGTGTAGCTGATGGAGTTTGGAGTAGGTGATGGAGTGTGGTGTAGGTGATGGAGTGTGGAGTAGGTGATGGAGTGTGGTGTAGGTGATGGAATCTGGAGTAGGTGATGGAGTGTGGTGTAGGTGATGGAGTGTGGCGAAGGTGATGGAGTGTGGTGTAGGAGATGGAGTGTGGTGAAGGTGATGGAGTGTGGTGTAGGAGATGTAGTGTGGAGTAGGTGATGGAGTGTGGTGTAGGTGATGGAGTGTGGCGAAGGTGATGGAGTGTGGTGTAGGAGATGGAGTGTGGTGAAGGTGATGGAGTGTGGTGTAGGAGATGGAGTGTGGTGTAGGAGATGGAGTATGGTGGAGGTGATGGATTGTGGTGGAGTGTGGTGTAGGTGATGGATTGTGGTGTAGGTGATGGAGTGTGGTGTAGGTGATGTAGTGTGGAGTAAGTAATGGAGTGTGGTATAGGTGATGGAGTGTGGAGTAAGTGAGGGAGTGTGGTGTAGGTTATTGAGTGTGGAGTAAGTGATGGAGTGTGGTATAAGTGATGGAGTGTAGAGTAAGTGATGGGGTGAGGTGTAGGTGGAGTGTGGAGTAAGTGATGGAGCGTGGTGTAGGTGATGGAGTGTGGAGTAAGTGATGCAGTATCGTGTAGGTGATGTAGTATTGTGTGAGTGATGGAGTGTGGTGTAGGTGATGTAGTGTGGTGAGGTGATGTAGTGAGGAGTAAGTGATGGAGTGTGGTGTAGGTGATGGAGTGTGGAGTAAGTGATGGAGTGTGGTGCAGATGATGGAGTGTGGAGTAAATGATGGAGTGTGGTGTAGGTGAAGTAGTATTGTGTGAGTGATGGAGTGTGGTGTAGGTGATGTAGTGTGGTGAGGTGTGGAGTAAGTGATGGAGTGTGGTGTAGGTGATGGAGTGTGGTGTAGCTGATGGAGTTTGGAGTAGGTGATGGAGTGTGGTGTAGGTGATGGAGTGTGGAGTAAGTGATGGAGTGTGGTGTAGGTGATGGTGTGTGGAGTAAGTGATGGAGTGTGGTATAGGTGATGGTGTGTGGAGTAAGTGATGGAGTGTGGTGTGGTGATGTAGTGTGGAGTAAGTGATGGAGTGTGGTGTATGTCATGGAGTCTGGTGTAGGCAGGCCAGGACTTGCCATCTGGCAATTCTGGCAAATGCTAGAAGGGCCTGTCTGGTAGTGGGCCGCTTGGAAACTACGTTGTAAACAGATTCGGTATTCTCAAGACTCCCATACTGTTAAGAGCTTTGATAAAGCACAAAGTTACTGACTTTGTCACTTACCCCAGCAAGCAACGGGTATCATTGAAAATACTGGCTTGTAGTAGATCTTGCTTTACTTCATCCAGAGTAATATTAATAATATATGCCATCTGGTTCTTGCGGAAAGTGACAGCATGGGACTGTGTGATTTCAAATGCCAGGGCTGAATTTCAATCCCTGTTGTCACATAATCTTTTTTTCTCATGATGTCATCTATTTTGTGAAGTGCACTAATCCCTCCTGCATCAAAACAACCCTACAACATGATGCTGCCACCACCATGTTTCACAGTTGGGATGGTGTTCTTAGGCTTGCAGGCTTCTCCCTTTTCCCTCCAAATGTAACGATAGTCATTATGCCTAAAAAGTTCAATTTTAGTTTCATCAATCACAGGACATGTCTCCAAAAACTAAGGTCTTTGCTCCTGTGTGCATTTGTAAACATTTAGTTTTGTTTTTTGTATCATTTGGAGTAATGGCTTCTTCCTGGCAGAGTGGCCTTTCAAACCATGTTGATACAGTGCTCATTTCACTGTAGAAATTGACACAATCTTATCAGCTTCCGCCATCATCTTCACAAGGTGTTTTGCTTTTGCCCTGGGGTTGATATGCACATGTCGGACCAAAGCCTGTTCTTCTCTGGGACACAGAACCCATCTCCTTCCTGAGCGGTGTGATGGATGGACATTCCCATCTTGTTTGTACTTGCATATAATTGTTTGTACAGATTAATGAGGCGCCTTCAGGTATCTTGAAATTGTACCCAAGGATGAGCCAGACTTGCGCAAATCTTCCTCATATCTTGGCTGATTTCTTGAGACTTTCCCAAGATGCTACACAAAGAAGCAGTGTGTTTCAGGTGAGCATTACAATACATCCACTTGAATGTCTCTAATTTGCTAAGACATTGCCAAAAAACTTATCAGAAGCTTACAAACACATGATATCATCATATAGGCAGTCCAGAATTGTTTAAAGGCATAATAATCTTAGTGGATAGAAACTTTTGACTTTGCAGTAAGTAATAAAAATGCCTTAAACATTCTCTCTCTCTCTCATTATTTTGGCATTTGGCAAATATTAATAATTATGGTAACCCTAATGGACCTAAAACGGGAAAAGTTTATTCTGATTTCATGTCAGATATTGAGATAAACCTGCAGATGTGTCTTTTTATATAGTGGATGGAAACTTCTGGTTTCAACTGTACAAGTAATTATATGAAATGTTTCTTAACATTTTTTTCAGTAAAATCAATTTTAACTTTGGTTTTGTATGTTTTATTGTCAGTCCGTAAAAGTGGCGTAATAATCTGATAACATTGTTCTCAGCACCGTCCTGGGATTCAGAGATGCTTTCAGGGGTCTTCCGCATGCTGTTCCCAACTACATCTGCTTCCATCCACACATGTTGTGCATCCAGGAATGTCTGACAACTGTGGTTGCACTAGACTAATAGGTTATGTGGAGTCCAGGTGTCCTGCCAATGTAATGAGCTTTCTGCTTTGGCCAGTGGGACAGTACCACATCCTTTTATGGCCAGATATTAGGCCTTGATCACTCTCTAAACACGGGTCTCTGGTTGTCCAGCTGTTCCTCAGACTGACCCTTGTACCCTA
Source organism: Dendrobates tinctorius (assembly GCF_039654945.1). Lineage (NCBI taxonomy): Eukaryota > Metazoa > Chordata > Amphibia > Anura > Dendrobatidae > Dendrobates > Dendrobates tinctorius. Next base: position 629,915 of record NW_027362144.1, on the reverse strand, counting down.
ACTGTGTCTTATCCTAGTGTCACCTTATTGTGACTGACTCACTGGTATTGGATCCCAGTTATTCCCCTGACTTCATTATTCAGTCTATTGTTTCGTCACCCCAGTTACTGACCTTTGTTACTTGACGTTGTAGGCGGTTTAGGCAGTGATTACTGTCTTTGAGTGAGGTATTGGTGAAGATGATGGGATGGGTAGGGTACAGGTGGAGACAATGGGGTGCACTGTAAGTGGAGATGACGGATGCGGTGTAGTCGATGATGACGGTCTTGGATTGGAGTGTAGGCTGTGGTGAAGTGGTGTGGTGAAGGCAGTGATGATTGTCTTGGAATGCGGTGTAGGTGGAGATGATGGGGTGTGGTGTAGACAGAGATGACTGTCTTGCAGTATGTTGTAGGTGCAGATTATGGGGTGTGGTGTAGGCAATGGTGACTGACTTGGATTGGAGTGTAGACGGTGATGAAGTGGTGTGGTGAAGGCAGTGATGACTGTCTTGGAATAGGGTGTAGTTGGAGATGATGGGGTGTGGTGTAGACAGAGATGACTGTCTTGTAGTATGTTGTAGGTGCAGATTATGGGGTGTGGTGTAGGCAATGGTGACTGACTTGGATTGGAGTGTAGACGGTGGTGAAGTGGTGTGGTGAAGGCAGTGATGATTGTCTTGGAATAGGGTGTAGTTGGAGATGACAGGGTGTGGTGTAGACAGAGATGACTGTCTTGCAGTATGTTGTAGGTGCAGATTATGGGGTCAGGTTTAAGCAACAGTTACTGACTTGGATTGGAGAGTAGGCAGTGGTGAAGTGGTGTGGTGAAGGCAGTGATGACTGTCTTGGAATGTGGTGTAGGTGGAGATGATGGGGTGTGGTGTAGACAGAGATGACTGTCTTGCAGTATGTTGTAGGTGCAGATTATGGGGTGTGGTGTAGGCAATGGTGACTGACTTGGATTGGAGTGTAGACGGTGGTGAAGTGGTGTAGTGAAGGCAGTGATGATTGTCTTGGAATAGGGTGTAGTTGGAGATGACAGGGTGTGGTGTAGACAGAGATGACTGTCTTGTAGTATGTTGTAGGTGCAGATTATGGGGTCAGGTTTAAGCAACAGTTACTGACTTGGATTGGAGTGTAGGCAGTGGTGAAATGGTGTGGTGAAGGCAGTGATGACTGTCTTGGAATGTGGTGTAGGTGGAGATGATGGGGTGTGGTGTAGACAGAGATGACTGTCTTGCAGTATGTTGTAGGTGCAGATTATGGGGTGTGGTGTAGGCAATGGTGACTGACTTGGATTGGAGTGTAGACGGTGGTGAAGTGGTGTGGTGAAGGCAGTGATGATTGTCTTGGAATAGGGTGTAGTTGGAGATGACAGGGTGTGGTGTAGGCGATAATGATGATCTTGGAATGAGGTGCTGATGGGTATGACGAGGTGCAGTGCAGGCAGGGATAACTGTCTTAGAGTGGGGTGTTGGTGGAAATAACAGGGTGTGGTGTAGGTGATGATGACTGTCTTGGAATGGGGTGCTGGTGGAGATAACAGGGTGTGGTGTAGGTGATGATGACTGTCTTGGAGTTGGGTATTGGTGAAGTTGATAGGGTGCGGTGAAGACGATGATGACTGTTTTGGACTGAGGTATTGATGGAAATATCTTCCCTTTGCTATAACTATTCATTTTTTTGTTTCTTGAAGAAATACCTCTGGAAGTATGGCTGGATCGAGCCAGTCCGCTGGGACTCTTTGCTATCCCGCACTACTCCATCAGCTTCTGGGGAGAATGTGGACCCAGCCGACATCTCCAGCCTTCTGAGTGAGGACAAGTCTTTCTCTTCTACTCAACCAGTCATTCATGAGCTTCCAGAAACATCAATAAATCCTAGATTCATCAGAGCCTTGAAGAAATTCCAGGAGGCTAACAGGCTGAAAGTGACGGGGGAGTTGGATGAAGCCACTCAGGAGGCCATGAGTGCACCACGTTGTGGGGTCCCTGACCGTAAGATCCCAGAGGTAGAAAAGAACGAATATGTGAACCCAACTGAAAGTGCCACTTCAATACCATATAGTGGCCAAAAAGCTGAATATTTACATTTTACCTCCTCTGCCACCCCCATCATGCCCTCCAGTGAGAGAATCCGGAGGGAAATTATGGAGGCAAAAAAGAGAATTCAATCACAACTGAGGGACAACCAAGAGCTGGGACGTCACGTTAGGAAGAAACGCAGTGACCTCATCAAGGCAGGAACCAAGAAGGGGGCCTTCTCTAAGCCTACAATAAAATGGAGGTTGCTGGGGGAGGGGTACAGCGTGTGGCTGACTACTAACCAACAGAGGTCCATACTAATGCGAGCCTTCAGGATCTGGAGTGAAGTCGTCCCCCTCAACTTTGAAGAAGATTTGATATCTCCTGCCCACCTCATAGACATAAAGCTGGGCTTCGGGACCCGTGAGTACTAGAACGTCACCGATTTCTCTTCTGAGGAGTAACGACAGGCGTCTTTCTTGCCCAGAATATTTGACCCTGACTAGAGAGGTAGAAAGTCTTTCCCGCGCAGATAATGGTATTATTGGGGAGGCCTACATTGTAGAAACTTGTGGTTATTATAACAGTGATATCCACAGTGCCCCCGTAATAACAGTGACAGAGTGTTTTGTTAGTTACGTGGGCTCTTGACTTTCTGTCCTTCTTTCTCTCTCCCTTCCAGGGCGGCACCTGGGCTGCTCTCAGCTCTTTGATGGGACGGGCAGGGAGTTTGCTCATGCCTGGCGTCTGGGGGACATACATTTTGACGATGATGAACATTTTGTGCCTCCCAATAGTGAGCAGGGGATCAGTCTACTGAAGGTGAGAGCTGCCACTGTTGAAGAGGTGTGAGGGTCATGTGCACCTCCAGTGAGCTGTGAGGGTCATGTGCACCTCCAGTAAGGGTCATGTGCACCTCCAGTGACATACCACAGACATGTACACCTCCACTGAGGTGTGAGGGTCATTGTGCACCTCCAGTGATGTTAGAGGGTCATTTTTCACCTCCTCTGAGGTGTGAGGGTCATTTTGCACCTCCTCTGAGGTGTGAGGGTCATGTGCACCTCCTCTGAGGTGTGAGGGTCATGTGCACCTCCTCTGAGGTGTGAGGGTCATGTGCACCTCCTCTGAGGTGTGAGGGTCATGTGCACCTCCTCTGAGGTGTGAGGGTCATGTGCACCTCCTCTGAGGTGTGAGGGTCATGTGCACCTCCACTGAGGTGTGAGGGCCATGTGCTTCACCAGTGAGTTGTGAAAGTCATGTGCACCTCCATTAAGAGTCATATGCACCTCCAGTGAAATGTCAGGGTCATGTTCACATCCACTAAGTTGTGAAGATCATCTGCATCTCTAGTGACATGTGAGGGTCATACACACCTCCACTGAATTGCGAGGATCATGTGCACCTCCAGTGAAGTGTGAGGGTCATGTGCACCTCCACTGAGGTGTGAGGGTCATGTGTACCTCTACTCTAGTGAGATGTGAAGGTCATGTGCACCTCCAGTGAGGGTCACGTGCACTTCCAGCGATGTGTGAGGGTCAAGTGCACCTCCAGTGAGATGCGAGGGTCATGTAAACTTCCAGTGAGGGTCATGTGCACTACGAGTGAGGTGTGAGGGCAATGTGCATCTCCAGTAAGGTGTGAGGGTCATGTGCACATCCAATGAGGGTTGAGGGTCATGTGCACCTCCAGTGGGGTGTGAGGGTCATGTGCACCTCCAGTGAGGTGTGAGGGTCCTGTGCACCTGTAATGAAGTGTGACGGTCATGTGCACCTTCAGTGATCTGTGAGGATTCTGTGCACCTGCAATCAGGTGTGAGGATCATGTGTGACTCAAGTGAGGTGTGTGGTTTTTTTTGCATCTTTAGTGAGATGTCACAGTAGTGTGCACCTCTAGTGATCATGTGCACCTTCAGTGAGGTGAGAGGGTCATGTGAACCTCCTGTGAGGTGTGAGAGTCATGTGTACAACTAGTGAGGTGTGAGGGTTGTGTGCACCTCCAGTGAAGTGTGAGGGTCATATGTGACTACCATGAGGTGCAGTACGTGCCTTCCAGACGTTCTTGTGCTGATGTCTGCTCTCATGTGTCTCCTCTTGACTGCAGGTTGCTGTACATGAGATTGGACACGTCCTCGGCCTCAGTCACATGAATGACGTGACCTCTGTCATGCAGCCAAACTACATCCCGGCCAACAACAGGATGGAGCTGGATGACGCTGATCGTAGGGAGATCCAGAGGGTTTATGGTGAGAAATGAAAGTGGTGAGAAGTCTCAGCTCGGAACTACAAATGTTTAAAGAGTGACCGCTCTTACAGTACAGAGCTCCATAGTGTGACCGTTCTTACAGTACAGAGCTCTATAGTGTGACCGCTCTTACAGTACAGAGCTCTATAGTGTGACCGCTCTTACAGTACAGAGCTCCATAGTGTGACCGTTCTTACAGTACAGAGCTCTATAGTGTGACCGCTCTTACAGTACAGAGCTCTACAGTGTGACCGCTCTTACAGTACAGAGCTCTATAGTGTGACCGCTCTTACAGTACAGAGCTCTACAGTGTGACCGCTCTTACAGTACACAGCTCTATAGTGTGACCGCTCTTACAGTACAGAGCTCTATAGTGTGACCGCTCTTACAGTACAGAGCTCTATAGTGTGACCGCTCTTACAGTACAGAGCTCTATAGTGTGACCGCTCTTACAGTACAGAGCTCTATAGTGTGACCGCTCTTACAGTACAGAGCTCTATAGTGTGACCGCTCTTACAGTACAGGGCTCTATAGTGTGACCGCTCTTACAGTACACAGCTCTATAGTGTGCCCGCTCTTACAGTACAGGGCTATATAGTGTGACCGCTCTTACAGTACAGAGATCTATAGTGTGATCGCTGTTACAGTACAGAGCTCTATAGTGTGACCGCTCTTACAGTACAGAGATCTATAGTGTGACCGCTCTTACAGTACAGGGCTCTATAGTGTGACCGCTCTTACAGTACAGAGCTCTATAGTGTGACCGCTCTTACAGTACACAGCTCTATAGTGTGGCCGCTCTTACAGTACAGAGCTCTATAGTGTGACCGCTCTTACAGTACACGGCTCTATAGTGTGGCCGCTCTTACAGTACAGAGCTCTATAGTGTGACCGCTCTTACAGTACACGGCTCTATAGTGTGACCGCTCTTACAGTACAGAGCTCTATAGTGTGACCGCTCTTACAGTACACAGCTCTATAGTGTGACCGCTCTTACACTACAGAGCTCTATAGTGTGACCGCTCTTACAGTACACGGCTCTATAGTGTGGCCGCTCTTACAGTACAGAGCTCTATAGTGTGACCGCTCTTACAGTACACGGCTCTATAGTGTGACCGCTCTTACAGTACAGAGCTCTATAGTGTGACCGCTCTTACAGTACAGAGCTCTATAGTGTGACCGCTCTTACAGTACAGAGCTCTATAGTGTGACCGCTCTTACACTACAGAGCTCTATAGTGTGACCGCTCTTACAGTACACAGCTCTATAGTGTGACCGCTCTTACAGTACAGAGCTCTATAGTGTGATCGCTCTTACAGTACACAGCTCTATAGTGTGACCGCTCTTACAGTACAGAGCTCTATAGTGTGACCGCTCTTACAGTACAGAGCTCTATAGTGTGACCGCTCTTACAGTACACAGCTCTATAGTGTGACCGCTCTTACAGTGCACAGCTCTATAGTGTGACCGCTCTTACAGTACACAGCTCTATAGTGTGACCGCTCTTACAGTACAGAGCTCTATAGTGTGACCGCTCTTACAGTACACAGCTCTGTAGTGTAACTGCTCTTACAGTACACAGCTCTATAGTGTGACCGCTCTTACAGTACACAGCTCTATAGTGTGACCGCTCTTACAGTACCGCTCTTACAGTACAGAGCTCTATAGTGTGACCGCTCTTACAGTACAGAGCTTTATAGTGTGACTGCTTTCACAGTACAGAGCTCTATAGTGTGACGGCTCTTACAGTACAGAGTTCTATAGTGTGACCGCTCTTACAGTACAGAGCTCTATAGTGTGACCGCTCTTACAGTACACGGCTCTATAGTGTGACCGCTCTTACAGGACATGGCTCTATAGTGTGACCGCTCTTACAGTACACGGCTCTATAGTGTGACCGCTCTTACAGTACAGAGCTCTATAGTGTGACAGCTCTTACAGTACAGAGCTCTATAGTGTGACTGCTTTTACAGTACAGAGCTCTATAGTGTGACGGCTCTTACAGTACAGAGTTCTATAGTGTGACCGCTCTTACAGTACACAGCTCTATAGTGTGACCGCTCTTACAGTACACGGCTCTATAGTGTGACCGCTCTTACAGGACACAGCTCTATAGTGTGACCGCTCTTACAGTACACGGCTCTATAGTGTGACCGCTCTTACAGTACAGAGCTCTATAGTGTGATCGCTCTTACAGTACAGAGCTCTATAGTGTGACCGCTCTTACAGTACACGGCTCTATAGTGTGACCGCTCTTACAGTACAGAGCTCTATAGTGTGACCGCTCTTACAGTACAGAGCTCTATAGTGTGACCGCTCTTACAGTACAGAGCTCTATAGTGTGACGGCTCTTACAGTACAGAGCTCTATAGTGTGACCGCTCTTACAGTACACGGCTCTATAGTGTGACCGCTCTTACAGGACACAGCTCTATAGTGTGACTGCTCTTACAGTACAGAGCTCTATAGTGTGACGGCTCTTACAGTACAGAGTTCTATAGTGTGACCGCTCTTACAGTACACGGCTCTATAGTGTGACCGCTCTTACAGTACACAGGTCTATAGTGTGACCGCTCTTACAGTACACAGCTCTATAGTGTGACCGCTCTTACAGTACAGGGCTCTATAGTGTGACCGCTCTTACAGTACAGAGCTCTATAGTGTGACCGCTCATACAGTACAGAGCTCTATAGTGTGGCCGCTCTTATAGTACAGAGCTCTATAGTGTGACCGCTCTTACAGTACACAGCTCTATAGAGTTACCGCTCTTACTGTACAGGGCTCTATAGTGTGGCCGCTCTTACAGTACACAGCTCTATAGTGTGACCGCTCTTACAGTACACAGCTCTGTAGTGTGACCGCTCTTACAGTACACAGCTCTATAGTGTGACCGCTCTTACAGTACAGAGCTCTATAGTGTGATCGCTCTTACAGTACACAGCTCTATAGTGTGACCGCTCTTACAGTACAGAGCTCTATAGTGTGACCGCTCATACAGTACAGAGCTCTATAGTGTGGCCGCTCTTATAGTACAGAGCGCTATAGTGTGACCGCTCTTACAGTACACAGCTCTATAGAGTTACCGCTCTTACTGTACAGGGCTCTATAGTGTGGCCGCTCTTACAGTACACAGCTCTATAGTGTGACCGCTCTTACAGTACACAGCTCTGTAGTGTGACCGCTCTTACAGTACACAGCTCTCATAGAATCATAGAATCGTAGAGTTGGAAGGGACCTCCTGGGCCATCTGGTCCAACCCCCTGCTCAAAGCAGGATTCGCTAAATCATCCCAGTCAGATGTCTGTCCAGCCTCTGTTTGAAGACTTCCATTGAAGGAGAACTCACCACTTCTCGTGGCAGCCTGTTCCACTCATTGATCACTCTAACTGTCAAAAAGTTTTTTCTAATATCTAATCTGTGTCTCCTCCCATTCAGTTTTATCCCATTGCTTCTAGTCTTTCCTTGTGCAAATGAGAATAAAGTTGATCCTTCTACAATGTGACAGCCCTTTAGATATTTGTAGACAGCAATTAAGTCTCCTCTCAGTCTTCTCTTTTGCAAACTAAACATTCCCAAATCCTGCAACCTTTCCTCATAAGACAGGGTTTGCAGACCGGTCACCATTCTGGTCGCTCTTTTCTGAACTTGCTCCAGTTTGTTGATGTCTTTTTTAAAATGTGGTGCCCAAAACTGGACACAATATTCCAGATGAGGTCTGACCAAAGAGGAGTAGAGGGAAATAATGACTTCACGTGATCTAGACTGTATGCTTCTGTTAATACATCCTAGAACTGCATTTGCCTTTTTTGCTGCTGCATCACACTGTTGACTCATATTCAGTCTGTGATCTATTAGTATACCCAAGTCTTTTTCACATGTGCTGTCACTTAGCCCTATTCCTCCCATTCTATATATGCTTTTTTCATTTTTATTGCCCAGATGTAGTACTTTGCATTTCTCCCTGTTAAAAACCATTCTGTTAGTTACTGCCCACTTCTCCAGTTTATTTAAATCTTTTTGAATCCTCTCTCTCTCTTCTCTAGTATTAGCTATCCCTCCTAGCTTTGTGTCATCAGCAAATTTAATCAGTTTACCCTCAATTCCTTCATCTAAATCGTTGATAAAGATGTTGAACAATACAGGGCCCAGGACAGAGCCCTGTGGTACCCCACTTGAGACATTCTTCCAACTGGATGTGCAGCCATTTACGACCACTCTTTGGGTCCGATCACTAAGCCAGCTATGAATCCACCTAACAGTTGCCTTGTCCATTCCATACTTAGTCATTTTTTCAATAAGGATTGTATGAGAGACTTTGTCAAATGCTTTGCTGAAGTCAAGATATACTATATCTACAGCATTTCCTTGATCCACCCAATCAGTGATACCGTCATAGAAGGAAATTAAGTTAGTCTGACATGACTTATTAGTTACAAACCCATGCTGACTCTGTTTGATCACTTCATTCTTATCCAGGTATTGACTTACATGTTGTTTAATAATTTGTTCAAAGATCTTTCCTGGTATAGAAGTCAGACTCACCGGCCTATAGTTGCCTGGGTCCACCTTCTTCCCCTTTTTGAAGATAGGAACAACATTTGCTCTTCTCCAGTCTTCTGGCACTTCTCCTGTTCTCCAAGAATTTTCAAAGATTATGGAGAGTGGTTCAGAAATTTCTTCTGCTATCTCCTTCAGTACTCTGGGGTGTAATTCATCTGGACCTGGAGACTTGAATTCATTTAGGTTAGCTAAGTGTTTCCTCACTATCTTTCTGTTTATAGATATCCTGGATTCTTCTATTCCCTTAATAGGACAGTGAATAACAGTTGGTGTTACATTTCCTTTCTGAGAGAAAACAGATGCAAAATAGGAATTTAAAAGTTCAGCCTTCTCAACATCCTGTCTTACCATTTCATCATTTTCATCCTGTAAACATCCTATAGCATCTTTGACTTTTCTTTTACTTTTGACATATCCCCAAAATCCTTTATTATTGCTTTTGACATCTCTTGCAAGCCTCAATTCATTTTCAGCTTTAGCTAATCTGATTTGTGCCCTGCAGATTCTGCAGACAGCATTATATTCTTCTTTAGATATGCCTCCCTCTTTCCATTTTATAAACATTTTTTTCTTCCTTTTTAGCATGTGCTTAAGTTCTGTGTTCACCCATCCTGGTTTCCTTAAATGCTTCCTATTCTTCCCTCTTTTCGGAATTGTTAACAACTGTGCTTTGAGAATTTCATTTTTCAAGATTTCCCATCCTTCCTGGACATTTTTGTCTTTAAGGATATCCAGCCATTGGATCCCTCCAATTCTCTTTCTGAATCCCTTAAAATCTGCCTTTCTGAAATCTAACCTTGACGTCTGAGTCTTCACAGGTCTTCCGCCTCTAGTTATCCAAAATTCTAAAATAGCATGGTCGCTACCTCCTAGGGTTCCAGCCACTTTTACCTCCTCAACCATTTCCTCCCTGTTTATAAGGATTAGATCCAAGGTAGCAGTTCCCCTTGTTTTCTCCCCTACCTTTTGGAAGATAAAGTTGTCAGCAAGAGAGGATAAGAATTTCCTTGACCTGTTAGTTTTGCCTGAGAGAGATTCCCAACAAATGTCTGGATAGTTGAAATCTCCCATGACAACTATGTCATATTTTTTGGAGAACTTGGCCATTTGATGCATAAAGAGTTCATCCATATCTTCAGCTTGCACAGGCGGCCTGTAGTAAATGCCTACAATGGTGTCCTTTCCATTGTTCTGTCCTTGTATTCTTACCCAAACAGTTTCCACAGAACTCCCAGTCTCTGAAGCTTCAATCTCTGTGCAGATATATGCGTTTCTAACATACAATGCAACACCCCCTCCTCGTTTATCAAGTCTGTTTCTTGCAAATAAGTTGTATTCTTCTAGTCTTGTATTCCAATCATGTGTATCGTCCCACCAAGTTTCAGTGATTCCAATGACATCATATTTCTTTTCCTGTGTTAGTAGTTCCAATTCTCCTTGTTTGTTGCCCATGCTTTGTGCATTAGTATAGAAACATTTTAGTTTGTGATTGGTTTCTCTTTCTCCAATATTTGTATTAATTAGATTCTTTTGTCTTTGTTCTTCCTTTCCACTTCTAATAGCAGAGTTCTCAATAGCATTTGTCAGGTGTATGGCTTTTTCTGGTCTTTTGCTTCCCTTCCCATGTTGTTCTAGTTTAAAGCTCTCCTTACAAGTGTAGCAAGGCGACTTCCAAATACATGCTTTCCAGTCTTCGTAAGGTGCACCCCATCTCTAGCAAGTAGTCCATCGTATAAGTAGTTCACTCCGTGATCCAGAAATCCAAATCGTTGCTGACGGCACCATCGACGTAGCCAGTTGTTCACCTGCAGAATCTTATTCCACCTCCTTGTTCCATGGCCATCCACTGGGAGGATGGAAGAGAAGACCACCTGCGCTCCCAGTTCTTTCACTTTCTTGCCTAAGTCTTCAAAGTCTCTGCAGATGGTTTCCAGGTCATTTCTTGCGGTGTCATTTGTCCCCACATGTAGTAGCAGGAATGGGTAGTCATCTGTAGGTCTGAAGAGTCCTGATATCCTGTCAGACACATCTTTAATTTTTGCACCTGGAAGACAGCACATTTCTCTTGAAGTTATATCCGGTCTGCAGATAGCGGCCTCTGTTCCTCTCAACAGGGAATCCCCCATGACCACCACTCTCCGTTTCTTCTTCACAACATTTTTCTTTCTCCATCCAGGAGGACTCTGAAGGCGTACAAGGTTGCTGTCTGTGGGCAAAGTCTTATCCTGATGTATTTCTTCATTGTTTTCCTGCGTGAGAGCCTGGTACTGGTTTCTGAGCAGTATGGGTGCTGACTGCCTCCTGATCCTCCTGCTTCTCTGGGTCACATGTCTCCATTCCTCTGTTTCTTCAGGTGCACTTCGAATTTCTTCTCTTTCTGTAACATGAAGAGATAATTCTGCTCTATAGTGTGACCGCTCTTACAGTACAGAGCTCTATAGTGTGACCGCTCTTACAGTACACAGCTCTATAGAGTTACCGCTCTTACTGTACAGGGCTCTATAGTGTGGCCACTCTTACAGTACACAGCTCTATAGTGTGACCGCTCTTACAGTACACAGCTCTGTAGTGTGACCGCTCTTACAGTACACAGCTCTATAGTGTGACCGCTCTTACAGTACAGAGCTCTATAGTGTGACCGCTCTTACAGTACACAGCTCTATAGTGTGACCGCTCTTACAGTACACAGCTCTATAGTGTGACCGCTCTTACAGTACAGAGCTCTATAGTGTGATCGCTCTTACAGTACACAGCTCTATAGTGTGACCGCTCTTACAGTACAGAGCTCTATAGTGTGACCGCTCTTACAGTACACAGCTCTATAGTGTGACCGCTCTTACAGTACAGAGCTCTATAGTGTGACCGCTCTTACAGTACACAGCTCTATAGTGTGACCGCTCTTACAGTACAGAGCTCGATAGTGTGACCGCTCTTACAGTACAGAGCTCGATAGTGTGACCGCTCTTACAGTACACAGCTCTATAGTGTGACCGTTCTTACAGTACACAGCTCTATAGTGTGACCGCTCTTACAGTACACAGCTCTATAGTGTGACCGCTCTTACAGTACACAGCTCTATAGTGTGGCCGCTCTTACAGTACACGGCACTATAGTGTGACCGCTCTTACAGTACACGGCTCTATAGTGTGACCGCTCTTACAGTACAGGTCTCTATAGTGTGACCGCTCTTACAGTACACAGCTCTATAGTGTGACCGCTCTTACAGTACACAGCTCTATAGTGTGACCGCTCTTACAGTACAGAGCTCTATAGTGTGACCGCTCTTACATTACAGAGCTCTATAGTGTGACCGCTCTTACAGTACACAGCTCTATAGTGTGACCGCTCTTACAGTACACAGCTCTATAGTGTGACCGCTCTTACAGTACACAGCTCTATAGTGTGACCGCTCTTACAGTACACAGCTCTATAGTGTGACCGCTCTTACAGTACACAGCTCTATAGTGTGACCGCTCTTACAGTACAGAGCTCTATAGTGTGACCGCTCTTACAGTACAGAGCTCTATAGTGTGACCGCTCTTACAGTACAGAGCTCTATAGTGTGACCGCTCTTACAGTACACAGCTCTATTGTGTGACCGCTCTTACAGTACACAGCTCTGTAGTGTGACGGCTCTTACAGTACAGAGCTCTATAGTGTGACCGCTCTTACAGTACAGAGCTCTATAGTGTGACCGCTCTTACAGAACAGAGCTCTATAGTGTGACCGCTCTTAGAGTACACAGCTCTATAGTGTGACCGCTCTTACAGTACACAGCTCTATAGTGTGACCGCTCTTACAGTACAGAGCTCTATAGTGTGACCGCTCTTACAGTACAGGGCTCTATAGTGTGACCGCTCTTACAGTACACGGCTCTATAGAGTGACCGCTCTTACAGTACACGGCTCTATAGAGTGACCGCTCTTACAGTACAGAGCTCTATAGTGTGACTACTCTTACAGTGCAGGGCTCTATAGTGTGACCGCTCTTACAGTACAGAGCTCTATAGTGTGACCGCTTTTACAGTACACAGCTCTATAGTGTGACCGCTCTTACAGTACAGGGCTCTATAGTGTGACCGCTCTTACAGTACACAGCTCTATAGAGTGACCGCTCTTACAGTACATGGCTCTATAGAGTGACCGCTCTTACAGTACACGGCTCTATAGAGTTACCGCTCTTACTGTACAGGGCTCTATAGTGTGGCCGCTCTTACAGTACACAGCTCTATAGTGTGACCGCTCTTACAATACAGGGCTCTATAGTGTGACCGCTCTTACAGTACACAGCTCTATAGAGTGACCGCTCTTACAGTAAATGGCTCTATAGAGTGACCGCTCTTACAGTACACGGCTTTATAGAGTGACCGCTCTTACAGTACACGGCTCTATAGAGTGACCGCTCTTACAGTACAGAGCTCTATAGTGTGACCGCTCTTACAGTAGAGAGCTCTATAGTGTGATCGCTCTTACAGTACACAGCTCTATAGTGTGACCGCTCATACAGTACAGAGCTCTATAGTGTGGCCGCTCATACAGTACAGAGCTCTATAGTGTGGCCGCTCTTATAGTACAGAGCTCTATAGTGTGACCGCTCTTACAGTACACAGCTCTATAGAGTTACCGCTCTTACTGTACAGGGCTCTATAGTGTGGCCACTCTTACAGTATACAGCTCTATAGTGTGACCGCTCTTACAGTACACAGCTCTGTAGTGTGACCGCTCTTACAGTACACAGCTCTATAGTGTGACCGCTCTTACAGTACAGAGCTCTATAGTGTGACCGCTCTTACAGTACACAGCTCTATAGTGTGACCGCTCTTACAGTACACAGCTCTATAGTGTGACCGCTCTTACAGTACAGAGCTCTATAGTGTGATCGCTCTTACAGTACACAGCTCTATAGTGTGACCGCTCTTACAGTACAGAGCTCTATAGTGTGACCGCTCTTACAGTACAGAGCTCTATAGTGTGACCGCTCTTACAGTACACAGCTCTATAGTGTGACCGCTCTTACAGTACAGAGCTCTATAGTGTGACCGCTCTTACAGTACACAGCTCTATAGTGTGACCGCTCTTACAGTACAGAGCTCGATAGTGTGACCGCTCTTACAGTACACAGCTCTATAGTGTGGCCGCTCTTACAGTACACAGCTCTATAGTGTGGCCGCTCTTACAGTACACGGCACTATAGTGTGACCGCTCCTATAGTACACGGCTCTATAGTGTGACCGCTCTTACAGTACAGGTCTCTATAGTGTGACCGCTCTTACAGTACACAGCTCTATAGTGTGACCGCTCTTACAGTACACAGCTCTATAGTGTGACCGCTCTTACAGTACAGAGCTCTATAGTGTGACCGCTCTTACATTACAGAGCTCTATAGTGTGACCGCTCTTACAGTACACAGCTCTATAGTGTGACCGCTCTTACAGTACACAGCTCTATAGTGTGACCGCTCTTACAGTACACAGCTCTATAGTGTGACCGCTCTTACAGTACACAGCTCTATAGTGTGACCGCTCTTACAGTACAGAGCTCTATAGTGTGACCGCTCTTACAGTACAGAGCTCTATAGTGTGACCGCTCTTACAGTACAGAGCTCTATAGTGTGACCGCTCTTACAGTACACAGCTCTATTGTGTGACCGCTCTTACAGTACACAGCTCTGTAGTGTGACCGCTCTTACAGTACAGAGCTCTATAGTGTGACCGCTCTTACAGTACAGAGCTCTATAGTGTGACCGCTCTTACAGAACAGAGCTCTATAGTGTGACCGCTCTTAGAGTACACAGCTCTATAGTGTGACCGCTCTTACAGTACACAGCTCTATAGTGTGACCGCTCTTACAGTACACAGCTCTATAGTGTGACCGCTCTTACAGTACAGGGCTCTATAGTGTGACCGCTCTTACAGTACACGGCTCTATAGAGTGACCGCTCTTACAGTACACGGCTCTATAGAGTGACCGCTCTTACAGTACAGAGCTCTATAGTGTGACTACTCTTACAGTGCAGGGCTCTATAGTGTGACCGCTCTTACAGTACAGAGCTCTATAGTGTGACCGCTCTTACAGTACACAGCTCTATAGTGTGACCGCTCTTACAGTACAGGGCTCTATAGTGTGACCGCTCTTACAGTACACAGCTCTATAGAGTGACCGCTCTTACAGTACATGGCTCTATAGAGTGACCGCTCTTACAGTACACGGCTCTATAGAGTTACCGCTCTTACTGTACAGGGCTCTATAGTGTGGCCGCTCTTACAGTACACAGCTCTATAGTGTGACCGCTCTTACAATACAGGGCTCTATAGTGTGACCGCTCTTACAGTACACAGCTCTATAGAGTGACCGCTCTTACAGTAAATGGCTCTATAGAGTGACCGCTCTTACAGTACACGGCTTTATAGAGTGACCGCTCTTACAGTACACGGCTCTATAGTGTGACCGCTCTTACAGTACAGAGCTCTATAGTGTGACCGCTCTTACAGTGCATGGCTCTATAGTGTGACCGCTCTTACACTACACAGCTCTATAGTGTGACCGCTCTTACGGTACACAGCTCTATAGTGTGACCGCTCTTACAGTACAGGGCTCTATAGTGTGACCGCTCTTACAGTACACGGCTCTATAGAGTGACCGCTCTTACAGTACATGTCTCTTTAGAGTGACCGCTCTTACAGTACACAGCTCTATTGTGTGACCGCTCTTACAGTACACAGCTCTGTAGTGTGACCGCTCTTACAGTACAGAGCTCTATAGTGTGACCGCTCTTACAGCACAGAGCTCTATAGTGTGACCGCTCTTACAGAACAGAGCTCTATAGTGTGACCGCTCTTACCGTACACAGCTCTATAGTGTGACCGCTCTTACAGTACACAGCTCTATAGTGTGACCGCTCTTACAGTACAGAGCTCTATAGTGTGACCGCTCTTACAGTACAGGGCTCTATAGTGTGACCGCTCTTACAGTACACGGCTCTATAGAGTGACCGCTCTTACAGTACACGGCTCTATAGAGTGACCGCTCTTACAGTACAGAGCTCTATAGTGTGACTACTCTTACAGTGCAGGGCTCTATAGTGTGACCGCTCTTACAGTACACAGCTCTATAGTGTGACCGCTCTTACAGTACACAGCTCTATAGTGTGACCGCTCTTACAGTACAGGGCTCTATAGTGTGACCGCTCTTACAGTACACAGCTCTATAGAGTGACCGCTCTTACAGTACATGGCTCTATAGAGTGACCGCTCTTACAGTACACGGCTCTATAGTGTTACCGCTCTTACTGTACAGGGCTCTATAGTGTGGCCGCTCTTACAGTACACAGCTCTATAGTGTGACCGCTCTTACAATACAGGGCTCTATAGTGTGACCGCTCTTACAGTACACAGCTCTATAGAGTGACCGCTCTTACAGTAAATGGCTCTATAGAGTGACCGCTCTTACAGTACACGGCTTTATAGAGTGACCGCTCTTACAGTACACGGCTCTATAGAGTGACCGCTCTTACAGTACAGAGCTCTATAGTGTGACCGCTCTTACAGTGCATGGCTCTATAGTGTGACCGCTCTTACACTACACAGCTCTATAGTGTGACCGCTCTTACAGTACACAGCTCTATAGTGTGACCGCTCTTACAGTACAGGGCTCTATAGTGTGACCGCTCTTACAGTACACGGCTCTATAGAGTGACCGCTCTTACAGTACAGAGCTCTATAGTTTGACTGCTCTTACAGTACAGAGCTCTATAGTGTGACGGCTCTTACAGTACAGAGCTCTATAGTGTGACCACTCTTACAGTACAGGGCTCTATAGTGTGACCGCTCTTACAGTACACAGCTCTATAGTGTGACCGCTCTTACAGTACACAGCTCTATAGTGTGACCGCTCTTACAGTACAGAGCTCTATAGTGTGACCGCTCTTACAGTACAGGGCTCTATAGTGTGACCGCTCTTACAGAACACAGCTCTATAGAGTGACCGCTCTTACAGTATACAGCTCTATAGTGTGACCGCTCTTACAGTACAGAGCTCTATAGTGTGACCGCTCTTACAGTACAGAGCTCTATAGTGTGACTGCTCTTACAGTACAGAGCTCTATAGTGTGACCACTCTTACAGAACACAGCTCTATAGTGTGGCCGCTCTTACAGTACAGAGCTCTATCGTGTGACCGCTCTTACAGTACACAGCTCTATAGTGTGACCGCTCTTACAGTACACAGCTCTATAGTATGACCGCTCTTACAGTACACAGCTCTATAGTGTGACCGCTCTTACAGTACAGAGCTCTATAGTGTGACCACTCTTACAGTACAGGGCTCTATAGTGTGACCGCTCTTACAGAACACAGCTCTATAGAGTGACCGCTCTTACAGTATACAGCTCTATAGTGTGACTGCTCTTACAGTACAGAGCTCTATAGTGTGACCGCTCTTACAGTACAGAGCTCTATAGTGTGACCGCTCTTACAGTACAGAGCTCTATAGTGTGACTGCTCTTACAGTACAGAGCTCTATAGTGTGACCGCTCTTACAGAACACAGCTCTATAGTGTGACCGCTCTTACAGTACAGAGCTCTATAGTGTGACCACTCTTACAGTACAGGGCTCTATAGTGTGACCGCTCTTACAGAACACAGCTCTATAGAGTGACCGCTCTTACAGTATACAGCTCTATAGTGTGACCGCTCTTACAGTACAGAGCTCTATAGTGTGACCGCTCTTACAGTACACAGCTCTATAGTGTGACCGCTCTTACAGAACAAAGCTCTATAGTGTGACCGCTCTTACAGTACACAGCTCTATAGTGTGACCGCTCTTACAGTACACAGCTCTATAGTGTGACCGCTCTTATAGTACACAGCTCTATAGTGTGACCGCTCTTACAGTACAGAGCTCTATAGTGTGACCGCTCTTACAGTACACAGCTCTATAGTGTGACCGCTCTTACAGTACACAGCTCTATAGTGTGACCGCTCTTACAGTACACAGCTCTATAGTGTGACCGCTCTTACAGTACAGAGCTCTATAGTGTGACCGCTCTTACAGTACAGAGCTCTATAGTGTCACCGCTCTTACAGTATACAGCTCTATAGTGTGACCGCTCTTACAGTACACAGCTCTATAGAGTGACCGCTCTTACAGTACACAGCTCTATAGTGTGACCGCTCTTACAGTACAGAGCTCTATAGTGTGACCGCTCTAACAGTACAGAGCTCTATAGTGTGACCTCTCTTACAGTACACGGCTCTATAGTGTGACCGCTCTTACAGTACAGAGCTCTATAGTGTGACCGCTCTTACAGTACACGGCTCTATAGTGTGACCGCTCTTACAGTACACAGCTCTATAGTGTGACCGCTCTTACAGTACACGGCTCTATAGTGTGACCGCTCTTACAGTACAGAGCTCTATAGTGTGACCGCTCTTACAGTACAGGGCTCTATAGTGTGACCGCTCTTACAGTACACAGCTCTATAGTGTGACCGCTCTTACAGTACACAGCTCTATAGTGTGACTGCTCTTACAGTACACGGCTCTATAGTGTGACCGCTCTTACAGTACAGAGCTCTGTAGTGTGACCGCTCTTACAGTACAGAGCTCTATAGTGTGACCGCTCTTACAGTACAGAGCTCTATAGTGTGATGGCTCTTACAGTACAGAGTTCTATAGTGTGACCGCTCTTACAGTACATGGCTCTATAGTGTGACCGCTCTTACAGTACACAGCTCTATAGTGTGACCGCTCTTACAGTACACGGCTCTATAGAGTGACCGCTCTTACAGTACATGGCTCTATAGAGTGACCGCTCTTACAGTACAGAGCTCTATAGTGTGACCACTCTTACAGTACAGAGCTCTATAGTGTGACCACTCTTACAGTACACGGCTCTATAGAGTGACCGCTCTTACAGTACAGAGCTCTATAGTGTGACCGCTCTTACCTTATAGATCCCTTTCTATGATGGTGGTTGCTGTGAATTCACTTGCTCAGACTTTTGTCTGGCGCTCCCTCTGGTGGTTACTAGGAGTAGTGGAGCTGGCCAGTCTGGAAGTTTAAATACACCTATAACTGCCAATTATCTCTAAAAGTAAGCTCACAATTTATAGACATGTATCCACCTAATGGTCAATGCATTTACAGCACCCAACACACATGAGCATGAAACCAAAAGATAAAGATTATCAAATTTCATTAGTTAACATTTAAAACATTTACATGATTGTATGAAACAAGTGCAGAAACAACAAGATGACTGATCGACTCCATGAGAACTCAATCCTGCTGCATGGCATGTGACCCGATGTACATCTAACATCACAAAAATCATGCCCCTAAACACAGTTAGGTCCATAGATATTTGGACAAAGACAACATTTTTCTGATTTTGGTTCTAGACATCACCACAATGAATTTTAAACAAAACAATTCAGATGCAGTTGCAGTTCAGACTTTCAGCTTTCATTTGAGGGTATCCACATTAACATTGGATGAAGGGTTTAGGAGTTTCAGCTCCTTAACATGTGCTCCTTTGACCGCATGTTTCCTTCACAGCAAAACCTTCCAAATGCAAGCACCACACCTCAAATCAACTCCAGGCCTTTTATCTGCTTAATTGAGAATGACATAACGAAGGGATTGCCCACACCTGTCCATGAAATAGCCTTGGAGTCAATTGTCCAATTACTTTTGGTCCCTTTATAAACAGGGTGGCACATGTTAAGGAGCTGAAACTGTTAAACCCTTCATCCAGTGTTAATGTGGAGACCCTCAAATGAAAGCTAAAAGTCTGAACATCAACTGCATCTGAAGTGTTTTGTTTAAAGTTCATTGTGGTAATGTCTAGAACCAAAATTAGAAAAATGTTGTCTCTGTCCAAATATATATGGACCTAACTGTATAAAGCAGACATCCGGTGTGCATTGCTGTGTGAACTTGCTAACCCCATGCTACCACCTGGGAATTGCCCAACAAGAAAGCACCAATGTTCTAAACCCTCCATAAACACTCCTACTATCACAACCGGGTTACCAACTCTGATTATACCGTGCGGGGTTAAAATAGAGGGAAGATGTACCAAACTAATGATTGTCACTCATAGTGAGCCACCCTGGTCACATTACCTGGATCCTTGCAGTGTATAGAGACGAGCCCGGAGTCCTGTCACCCAGCCCCGACGCGCACGTTTCGCCCTGCTTCCTCGGGGGGCATGTCCAAATGGCGGGTGTGTGTCACTTAAATATGAGGCTGGAGGATGGAAGTTTGGAAAAAGGATGTCTCGTCCATATACCAAAATTGTCAGTCTTGGGATATGACTGGAATTCATTGTCACTCTGAGTCTAAGAGCACTCGTGCTCGAAGTGCGTACAGAGTTCTTGGGAATACCCCCATGCGGTAACTTTATCTGTGTACCGACATTTGATCACAAGCAGCCATGGATTTATTTTTAAACATGATTTAATAAAAAGTTTGAATTTTATCTCCTGGAGCTGGACTTTTTCCTTCCTTGGATTCTTTTGCTAATCCTTTGCACCTAATCTGGTTGTGCCTTTTTTTGCTTTCTGCTTTGTTGTGAAGGTTCAGCGTACTCCCTGCTGGGGGCAGCGCTGAGCCCCGCACCATATGTTACAGCTTGCGCCAGTTTGTTCTGTCCCCTGTTATATTAGTATCTTTTTCTTTGCTTCCAGTTCACACCAGAGTGCTGGCCTCAGGTTTTTTTGTATATCAGATGTGTTGGATTTTTTAGGGTTTTTGCATGATTGCAGACAGTATCTTTTCTGTCCTGTCCTGTCTAGACAGTTTGGGCCCTATAATTTGCTCAGTCTATTTTCTGCCTATGTTTGTGTCTCTTCTTGTCTCACCGACAATATATGCTTGGGGGCTATCTATTCCTTTGGGGTCTGCTCTGGGGCAGTTTAGATTTCACCTTTCTGGCTTTAGGCTTAGTTAGTTCTCCGGCTGTGCCGAGGCGTCTAGGGCATTGTAGGAACCCCCCACGGCTACTGCTAGTTGTGTTGTTAGGATCAGGGGTCTGCAATCCACTGAGTTACCAACCTCTCTGGTTTCCTGGTGGCTTAGCCTGTTCCTGTCATCCTCCTCGGTGACCCATTCATAATAGGTGGTAATAACTTCTTGTTTCCGGGGTGTGGGTCTGGGAGACCAAGCAGGACCAGTAGGGTGAGTACCAGCATCTGACTGTGGTCTGTCTTTTGCACAGGGCGATGTTCTGGGCGGTTCAGTACTGTATTTGACTGGCTTCTCCCAAACCGCAGCATGCCCGGCAGCTGGGTCTTCCAGACGTATTTCTTCCGGAAGAGCTGGTACTGGATGTATGAAAACCGCAACAATCGCACTCGTTATCGAGACCCCCGGGTAGTATCCAGTGGCTGGAGGGGGATCCCGCACTCCGACATCGACGCATTTGTACAATTCTGGATGAGAGACAAGGACCTCACTCTTTTCTTTAAAGGTATGAGGTGCTTATTCCCCAAGCTCTGTAGCATAAATGATGGGTGTTGTATTCCACCACATCTCTATTAGTGCGTTTACCACAGCTAAGCTTCACATGCAACACACAGTGACTGCACCAGCAGAATAGTGAGTGCAGCTCTGCTCAGCTGTTGCTCATTGTGCTAATTGTGGGTGTGTTCACTGCTGATCCTGTTGTGTGCTACTGAGCTCCACCCGGGGACCTGCTCTCTCTCTTACACAGGGAGGGAGTAGGTTTCCTGTGATGACCAATGGAGCCAAGTCCCTGGCTTCTGTTTCCCGGACAAGGTCGGCGGGGAGCAGGAGAAACCAGCAAACGGCCCTCCTCCCTTTACCCCCTGTAGAGTCAACTCGCCGCTTAAGCCCCGTTGCCCAGCCCAGCCCGGGTTCTGCTGTGGATCCAATGCAAAGGCACGGGGAGACTACAAAGCACGGTAGTGAGGCGCAGAGCTCCGTCTCTGCTTGTAGTAGCAGGAGGTGCATCAGCCGAGAGGCTGGACAGTGAGGGGGCCCGGCGGCGGGCATACGGTTAGGCCACGATGCTGTGGTGCACTCCTTAGTGGAACGGGGAGCGGCCCAGTGTCAGGGACAGCTCCAGTAGCCTCAGCATCTCTGAATACTGTTGCCAGTGATCACTTAGTTGAGAAGCGGCCGCAGTGTGAGGGGGTTTCCGGGGCCGGTAATTCCGGTCCTCCCAAAGTCCTATTCTGTGTTAGCAGATCCTGATATAAAGGATCAGCGGCACCTCACAGCGACAAAAGATCAGCGGTGCCTGGTATCAACAGTGAAGCAACGAAAATTACCAACTGATGATGCGGAGGGCACACGTAAGTCCAGGGGTGAGGTCGCCTTCAGTTATGTGGAGGAGACTGAGCCCCTTGTGCCTGATGATGTGAAGGTCAAAATGTCACCCCCTGTTGTCACTGGTCCAGCAGGAGTGAATGTGGTGGGAGGTGTGGATGAGGAAATTTCTTTGTCTAGTGGTGTGGTTGCTGGTTTGGTGGAGGTTGAGGGGGTTATGGAGGTGGGTAATAGTGGTGTTTATGTGGTCACTGGTTCAGTTGCCCCCCTGGTGGTGGCAGAACCCATCATGAGTTATGCCTTTGTCACCTCCGGGGTAAATAGGGCATCCACCTCGTCTCCGGGCTTTGGGGACGGCATGTTGCAGCGGCGTCTCCTGGGGGCTTGGGGGCTCTAAAGAAGGGGGAGAGATCACTAATGGTAGAGGGTCGAGAGGTTGATCTATCCTTCTGGATAGAGAGGCATGGCCTCTGGGCCTTCCGAGAGCAAAAGGGGGGAAATACAGTGCGGTCCCTCCCGACAGACGGGCCAGGTAGTGTTCATAGGAATGTGGTCCGTCTTTGGTGGAGGGGCAGTGATGCGTGTCCTCCAAGGTCTAAGGTAGTGGAGCTCCTGCTGAAGATGGGCTTCAAGGCTATTGACATCTACGCCTTGATCCATCCCTATTCCACACCTGAGTTTGATGTCAGCTTTGTTCGGCTGGAGGGGCTTGAGCTCTTCTTGTCGAATTATGAGTTGGCAAAAAACGAGCCCGGCTGGCGAGACTTTGCCATACAGGCGGTGTCTCTCCAAAATCAAGTCAAGAAAATGACCGTGATGACTTGTAACGAGTCGCTTTCTTGTTATGACATCATGATTTGGCTTGGCCGATATGGAGAAGTGGTGGAGATGCCAAAGAAAAACCGTGACGAGTATGGTATCTGGTCAGGGGCCTGGACGTTTATGGTAAAACTTAAGCGTTCAGGTGGTACGGTTGCCCACATTCCATCATCTGCCTTCCTGGTTAGGGATCGTATCCAGGTCTTCTACCAGGGGCAACCGAAGCTCTGTCACAAGTGCGGCGACCCCACACACTTCAGTGCAAACTGCACTGTGCAGAAATGTGCATTGTGTGGGGATATTGGCCATCTTGCTGCATCTTGTGTGGAGATTAGGTGCCACCTGTGTGGTGACTTAGGTCACCCAATCAGCCATTGTCCTCACTCCTTCGCAAAGGCAGTCGTGACCCCGGTGGGAGAAAGCCTTGAGGCTGATTCTGCTGAGGAAGGGACTAGCAGGGGTGAGGGAGCTGAGGGGCCAAGGAGGAAAAGCAATAAAAAGACGATTGCCCAGCTGAGGCATCTAGACAAGCGCAGACAGGAGAGGGAGCTGGGCGAGCCCCGGCTACTGAGGTGACCCCTGTCCTGGATGCCAGTCTTGCTGCTGAGGCCCCAAGGGTTGATGAGTTGGATAGGAGGTCAGGAGGATCCACAGGGAGGAAACTGCCCCTGCCTCTGAATCCTCCCATTATGAAAGTATGGATGAGGCTAATAGGCAGTGGCTAGAGGACAAGCGTAAGCTCGGCACCAAAAAGAAGAGAAAGAAAGGAGATAAAACATCTTCTCCCGCTCTGACCAAGGTACCTAAGCAAGGAAAAACTGAGTCCCCTCTGGTTCGTCCTTCTAACCGGTTCCAAGCCATTGAGAACATCTCTTCCTCTGAGGAGGAGGCTGAGGGTGAGGTTCCAGCTTCGGCGGAGCTTACAGGGGGTGCCAAGTCTCCTTCTTCCGGGAATGTAAGGTCCTTGGAGGGAGGCACTGGCCCAGAGTCTGCAGACGAGGACAACAAAAAGAAAAAAAATGTGGGAAAGGACACCTCTGTGTCGTTAAAGAGGAGTAAGGATTCCTCCTCGGAGGCAGAGGATAAGGGGAGTGGGGAGAAGAAAGCCATCTAACTCAATCACCAATGATTGCGGTACCCACTCCGTTGACGCTGGCGTCCATTAATGTCACCAGCATAAAGTCAAATACCGCCAGATTTGCGGCCTTTGATTTTCTCAGCCATGTTGAAGCTGACATTTTCTTTTTGCAAGAGACTAGACTACCAAACATGGCAGACGTGTTTAAAGCCAAGAGGGATTGGAGACTCGGGCCCTCCTATTGGTCTCTTGCGGCCGAGCCGTATAGCAGATTGGCGGTCCTTTTTACTGCAGCGGTGGAATGCCGACGGGTTATTGAGTTAGAAATGGGGAGGTGACTGATCTTAGATGTCGTCATGAAGGGACAATAGCTCTGGTTTATTAACATCTATGCTCCCCAATCTAAGTGGGACTGGAAGTGTCTCTTTATGAGGATCAAGCCCTACCTTTTTACAAGTCGGCAGGTTGTCTTTGGAGGGGACTTCAATACTGTCACGAGGCCCCGAGATAGAGAAGGTTCCAGAGACAAGCTGACTTATGATAGCGTCTCCCTTAATTGTATAGCTAGCGAGGCTCGCCTGGTGGATGTCCACATTCAGCACACCCCAGGTCACGAGGGTTTCACCTATCATATAGGTAACTGTAGGTCCAGAATAGATAGGTTTTATTTAAAGGAGGAAGCTGTCTCTTCAGCAGTGTCTGTTGTTGAGGTGGAGTTCTCCGACCACTGTTCAATTTTGTTTTCTCTGAATGTTCCAGAGACCCTCCAGATGGGAAGAGGCTTTTGGAGGCTCATTTCGTCTCTCTTGGAAGAAGCGGACATAAGACAGTCCTTTGAGGATTTTCTTCAGAACAAGGTACCCTTACTGGATCTTTGTAGTAGTAAGTCAGAGTGATGGGAGATGTTCAAGAAAAGGCTGGTGAGATTCTTCCGCCAGCTCTCGAGCCTCAGGAGTCTGAACAGGTACCGCCTGTATCAGAGTCTGAGGAGGAAACTCGAGCATCTTGTCTCAACTGGAGGTAGCCGCGAGGAGATCTCCAGAGTGAAATCTTTGCTCATGAGATAAAGTATTTTTATTAATTGACGGTGAAGAAGCGACAGCTGACGTTTCGGCCTGACAACGGCCTTTATCACATAGTCGCCCTTTTGAGAAGAATGCCTGTGGTCACCGGGTAAATAATGTCACTGCTAGGCAATGTTTCAAAGGGTTGCAGATTATCCAATGTGGCCAGTGATCCTGGTTCCTGAGGAGCCGGGTTTACAGAGGTGTGCCAAAGGATCATTGGTGGCGCAGTGGGGGATGCAGGCACCGCCGTGCCTGAGCAGTGATTAATAAATTAATAAAAATACTTCACTTTGAGCATAATCTACGTGTGCAGTGATTCTATATTGAACTTATACTTACGGGACCATTGGCTACTTTTCACTAGCACCGTGTACTCAACCTTCCAGTCCAGTGCTAACCATCTCTATTATCTATTTGCTCATGAGGTGTCAGTACGATAGACATGCATCTTTGGCTTTTGAGAGGGATTACGGGAAGTACCGCTCGCCTGACCCTTACAGAAACTGCAAGATGTCAGTTGTTACAGAACCACTCAGCACCCAGAATATGTTGTGCAGTTTTATGTATATATAATAGGTTCCATGTGAGATGCATGTCCCTAATGTATCAGCCCAAAGACTGCACCTCTAGGCAGAGGGGACACGATATTCTCCTTTTGTCTGCCCTCCCCCCACCTTTGTAATTCCTGCAGTAAACATCGGCAGATTCCGGCCACCTGCGGCTTTTGTAATGCATGTCTGGCCTGACACTTTTCTATTGGCCTGCCCTCTGTATCTGTGTGATATATTCTGTGTCCTGGCAGTAAAGTGTTGTCAGACTGGAAATACATGGAGAAGCAGTGATCTTTTATATGCGCCCATGCACTCAGAGGAATTCCAGCCAGCGTCCTTCATTCAGACTCCAGCCAACGCAGAGCGGACCTCCGAAAACACGGGGTGGTACTGAAAGAGGTACCCCAGCTTGGTAGACCCCGTTACACTGGTGGCAGCCGCGGGATTTGATACCCCTTCTACAGGAGGAGAGGAATGAATGGAAAATAACTACCAGAAGTTAAAGAGGACTACATTAAAAGATCTGGTGGAAGCCCGAGGGTTGATCGCCAGCAACAGAACAAAAGCGGATTTGATAGCAGCCATCATGGAACACGACAGTGCAGCGCCCCCCAATGTGAATGTGGAGGAGACCGAATTCCAGAGGGAGATAAAGAGCAGACTGGCGTTCTATGGCCTAAACCCTGCAGTAGAGATCATACGAGAGGTGATGGCTGATGTGCGCACTGATCTGAAGGAAAAGGTGGCCGAGGGGACCAGGATAGAGCTAGCCAAGATGGAGATGGCAGAGCGGCCAAAGTGGAGCTGGCCAAGATGGAGATGGCAGAGCGGAGAGAGGAGAGCCAGCGAGCAGGGGGAGCTCTGGCCTTTGACCAGGTACCTTCAACAGTAAGCCACAAAAAGATCCAGTACAATGCCTTCCGACAGTTGGGGGAGGCAGAGGAAGACATTGATGGCTTTCTGCAGGACTTTGAGCGGCAGTGTACCCTTCATCAAGAAAAGCCGCAGGTGGCCGGAGCCTGCGGATGTTTACTGTGGGAATTACAAAGGTGGGGGGAGGGCGGACACTGCTGATACATTAGGGACATGCATCTCACATGGAACCTATTATATATACATATAACTGCACAACATATTCTGGGTGCTGAGTGGTTCTGTAACATCAGTGAATAGTAAAGTGGTTACAGGACTGGTCGACAATACGGGGTCCCTGAGGCGATCCAGATCAGGATCCTGGAAGTTGTCAGATCCTTCTACTCGCACCACTTGGGGAAGAGGGATCTTGATTGGGATGAGATGTCGGCTTTCCTGGCTGAAGCTGTTCCCGAACCAGGGGTAGACCCCTCTCTTGACATTTTAACAGAGATGATCAGGGAAGAGGAAGTTAAGTTGGCGATTGCAGGGCTCCCCCCCCAAAAAAAAAAATTGCCCGGTCCAGATGGCTTAACATCTGAGTTCTATTAGATGTTTAAGGACGCTTTGGTTCCCCTCTTGACTGAGGTATTCAATGAGTGTCTTACCTCGGGCACTCTGCCAAAGTCAATGAGGAGGTCTGCCTTGATCATCTTGTCAAAGGGTAAGGACCCACCTTTCATTGAGAATTGGCGTCCCATAGCACTTCTTAATGCAGACAGGAAGTTTCTGGCAAAGGTGCTATTTAATCAGCTGGTGAAATTTGCACCCCAACTCCTTTCAGGGGCCCAGCATTGCTCTGTTCCAGGTCGCAGCACATTTAGTGCTGTGCTTGGTGTCCGGGAGGTGGTGGAGCAGGGTAGAGCTGGTCACTGGAAGGGGTACATGCTGTCACTGGACCAGGCAAAAGCATTTGATCGGATTAATCACGAGTACCTCTGGTTGGTCCTTCTGAGATATGGCCTGCCGGGGGAGATTGTTGATTGGCTTAAGACCTTTTACGGTGGGACAGATAGTTTCCCGCTTGTGAACGATTGGATTGGCAGCTCTTTTGAGGTTGGATCTAGTGTTCGCCAGGGTTGTCCCTTGGGCCCGCTGCTGTACGTGTTTGCGATTAACCCACTTCTTAGGAGGGTGGAGCGTTGGCCGGGATTGGGGTGGACCAGGCAGCACCAGAAGACACTCTGAGGGTGGTGGCGTGTACGTGTTTGCGATTGACCCACTTCTTAGGAGGGTGGAGCTTGGACCGTTGGCCGGGATCAGGATGGACCGGGCAGCACCGGAAGCCACTCTGAGGGTGGTGGCGTATGCCGATGAAGTCACTGTTTTTGTTTCCTCTCACGAGGAGGCAGGGTGGCTGATGTCAGAGGTAGATCGCTACTCTGAGGCATCCGGGTCCAAGATCAACTGGGATAAGTGTGAGAGTCTCTGGCTGAGAAGAGTAGATCCTTGTTTTGATCTCCCGGACACCCTTCCAGGACCCAAATTCTCTGCAAAAGTCCTTGGCATCGAATTTGGCCAGGGGGATTACCCCCCAAAAAATTGGAACAGCAGGCTAGAGATCGCCAGTCAGACGGTGAACCAATGGAAGGGTTGGTCTTTGACCCTAAGGGAAAGGGTAAACCTGATCAAAACTTACCTGCTCCCTTTACTGATTTATCTGGGCAGAGTGTGCATCTTGCCAGAGTCTTTCTGGACTTGGGTCTACAGTTTGTTCTTCCAACTGTTATGGGGGAATAGACTGAACCTGGTTAAGAGGGAGGTTACTTACCGTACGAAGAGACTAGGAGGGTTGGGTATGGTCAACCCTGTGGTATTCCTTGTGGATACCTTCATTAATATCAATTTTGCAAACCTCTGGAAAGAGAGGGCTCCTCCGTGGGTCTTCTCCTGTAGGGGATGGTTTCAGCCTTTCTTCCAGGAATGAGAGACAGGAGGGCAAGTGAAAGATCTTTACACACCGCATGGACATCTTCCGGCTTACGCTACCTTGGTTCTGAAAGTAATTCACCGGTGGGGTCTGGGAATGTGGGAGATCAGGACTCTGCCAAGGAAACTCCTTGGTAACTCCTTGACAATAGCGTTCTGTTGACCCATTTCCAGAGGCCTCTGGTGCTCAGGGATTGCCCAAGTCGGGATCTTGTGGTGGGTTTGCATCTTTTGAATTCTATCAGGATCCCCTCGAAGTTTTGGGACTTGGCTTGGTGCTGCTTCCATGGGAAACTGTGTGTGAGGGACAATCTGAACTGTAGGAGCTCTGAGGACAGGAACTGTCCTCGGGAGCATTGTGGTACCATGCTGGAAAGCATGGACCACTTCCTGCTTCATTGTCCCTTCAACACAGAGGAAAAAAAGAAGAGATGTGCTCCAGCGATGAAACAATCCACTGATGTATTAAAAACAGTTTTTTTATTTGCTTTTTAAAAACATGAAAAAACAATGTGGGTAACACAAGAGGCAGAGCTATGACCAACGCGTTTCAGCCATTAAGCCTTAATCATGGTATACACATACACCAAGTCATCTGAGTTATATACTCTACCATAGAGTGCATCAGGTGGAAGGTTAATTTCACATCACACATCGAGAAATTAACCCTTCCTGGTAAAGAAAGAAAAATAAACAGAAAAATAAAATGAAATAAACATACATATAACAACCAGGAAAATAATACAATAAAAACAGGACACTGAAACAAACATATTATTATTGCCTAGAGTTCATCCCCAATGGGACCCTGGTGTTTAGGGTAAAGATCCAATCAGACTCCCTACTGAGGATTTTTCTTTTGTGGTCTCCTCCTCTCATGGGTCTGAACACCCGCTCTATAAAGACACCTAGTATCTCCATTATGTATATACTTAAAATGTTTGGAAACCGCAGAGATCTTTAGCGCAGTCGGACTATTGGGGTCTGGTATACGTCTCCTCATGCGCTTTCGTAATGGGCCAGTGGTGCAGCCCACGTATTGGAAGTCGCACTGAACTCCACCAAATACACCAGTCGTGCTGCAATTACTATCGCTGCCGATCAAGAAAAATTCCGATTATTATAATCTGCATGTTCACAGGCTTTGCAGGATAAATGTCCACATTTATAGAAACCTTTCTGCAGAAGCCATGCGGGTTGTGTGGATGCGCTCGGTTCAGGAAAAAAACTGGGCGAAACAACGTTTCCCAGAATTTGCGATTTTTTAGCCACAAAAAGACTATGAGATCGCGTCCTGCATGGAGATACTAGGTGCCTTAAATTCCAAGGTATAGAGCGGGTGTTCAGACCCAAGAGAGGAGGAGACCGCAAAAGAAAAATCCTCAATAGGGAATCTGATTGGGTCTTTACCCTAAACACCAGGGTCCCATTGGGGACAAGATCTGCAATATTAATATATG